>NW_008582089.1:0-16504 GCF_000691845.1 Merops nubicus
CACAAGGGTGCTGTAAGTGGTACCCTTCATTTGAAAGTGTGCTGTGCCAACATGTTTAACAATCCACAGGTCACAACATCCTCTTATAACAAATATGCATTATAAAATGACCCAGAAGAGTCAGAGTTCAATGAAGCCCACAGAAGGCACTTTGTGAGAACAGGCATCAACAAGCTAACTGTTCATGTTTATATGAGTGAGTCACTAGAGAATTAACACACATCACACACTGGGGTGATGGAGGCCCATGCAAAGTATCAGTACTGTTCTGTCAGTTTTAGGGGGTACAATGATGTAGTATTGGTATAACTACCTGGGATGAAAACAAGGTATTTAAGAGTATTAAGCTACTAGTAAGTAACTTTAATAATTTCCTTCAGCAAGTACTTATTTAAAATATCCTCTTGAGGGAGCCTTAAAGCTTTGTGATATAATTAAAAGAATTTTATGTTTCAACATCCTGAAAACAGGAAGACTCATAGTTTGTTTTGATTATATGTCTGCTCTTCAGTTTGGTTTTAAGCAGATCCAGGTTTGATAATCGTGTGAGAGTCACAGTCTAAAGGATCAGCATTAAAGGGAGAGGAGGCCACATCAGCAGATGGCACTGACCAGGAGCAGAAAGATACAGTATAAATCAGCATGTCCTTAAGCTAAGGATTTTTCAGTGAATTAGAGGGAAAATTTTTATTCAGACATTTTTGGCTTTGGGCATTTTGCCATTAAAAATAAAACCAGTACATCAGTAAAATTGATGTCTCACAATATGCATGATATTCATGATAAATCTGTCCTCTCTCATCCCAGCTCCTTTAACACTGCTGCAGGTGTCAACGTTGTATATGAGTGACAACCAAAGTCAAACTGGAATTTTTTTTATCTGTGTTCTACACAGGATCCACTGATCAAAATGCCTTTCTTGTTGTCTAATAGCAATTAAGTTCCAATCGCTCAACTTGCACCAAAAATGAGAAAAATGTAGAAGCTTAAGTTAAAATTTCATGTTCCTTCTCTAACCCTTTCACAGTACCCTCACTGTGAGCTTTTTCAGAACAAACTATCCATGGGGGAGAAATTCTTTTCTGGTCAGAACCCTCTAAACTGAAACTGTATCTTTGTCCTGTTGCCACTTTCTCCACAATTTGCTTTAGTTATGAATGATCTGCAGCTAGTCATTTACTTACTCTGCACTTGTCTTCTTGTCTTTGGGTTTAGTTTGTTTTTAACTCATGTAACATGAAAGGAAATACTTCAAAACTGTCTTACCCATAAAAAAACATTTATTTTGACTTCACCATACACACTTAAATAATTACACATTACCACAATCACCTCTCCATTGGAAAAAAATGTGTCATTTTCAACTTTTAGGATTTTGAGAAGGTCTCTCATAGTTGTAAGTCATTTTTTCCACATTTCTATTTGTTTCTTCTGATTCAGTTTAGGAGGACAGCACAGAAAGGGAATAAAGTTCTACTAGAGCATTGCTATTCATTCTCTACTCCCTGGAACTTTTTCCACTAACCAACACATCAACAAGTTTCCCATGACTACACATGCAGTCATACCATCTGATTAGATCAGTAGAATATTAGGCACTGGATCCTATTTGTTTACACAAAACTTGCCAGAGTGAGATGCCATATTTTGTTTGGGACCTCTTCAGGCTGCTGTAAGAAAATCTGTAATTTTTATTCAATCTACAAAGCATTTTTTATTCTTTCCTAAACAACATATTGCAGAATTGGAAGATTAAAGACTTTTTTTTCTTCTTTGAAGCTTGCATGCATTAATGAAAAAGAGATATAAATCTACAGAAGGGAAAAGTGCAGGAACAGAACACAGATCTATGCCAAGAATGTCAGTATGAAGTAAGTCTTCAAACATCAGTAAACTTGAGAGTTAAATTCTCCTTTCAAGATGTATTACCAGATATTGCAAGTGGTAAGTAATGACAATACTAAAATGACAAAGCTGGATAATACCTTTCTGTCTCTCTGTGAGGTTGTTGTTGTTTGTTGGGGGTTTTTTTGTTTGGTTGGGGTTTTTTTTGGGTTTGTTTGTTTGTTTTGATTGAATATCAGTTATCAAACTGGATTCCTAGAAAATAAGGTTGACTGCAAAAGGAAGAACTGCTCTGTTTGCTTGTTAGATTTGTTTTAAAACCTTCTGTAGTCCAGATACAGCTTAGCAAAACAGAGAGGGAAAAAAAATAAGCAGCATCTTTTGATCAGAGTTTTTTGCATCTGCCTCCTTCAGACGCAGTGATTGCAGACAATTTAACCAGGGACTGCTATTTAACCTGGCTTTCAACCCTGAACTAGCTTTAGAATATACTTCATGTAATAAATTTCAAACATGCTACCACTCAGCATTAGAAAAAGGAAAAGAGATCTTCATCAATATTTGCTCTGTACTGAATGATACATGAAAAGGGAGTTTTTGAGTCATTGCCCTTTGAGATATGCATATATTCCAAACTTTCTCACAGTCTGGAAGAACAATGAGGTAGAAGAGATAAAGCCTATGACATACTTCAGTAAGAGCAAGGATTGCTTTACAGTCATTCTTATAAAAGCTGGATCTAAAAATGCAGCCCATTCCATCTACCAGTTAAATCCTTGACACCAGAAGTGAGAATAAGTAAATCAAAGCCAAGGCCTCCAAACCATTTTATAGCATGCCATACAGAAAGAGAGCAAAATGTCCCCAAAAATACACAATATTTTTTTTTCACAGCTGATAGCTGACAAACTCCAGATTTCCTACTCTGCTCTCTAGGTTATACAGTTGTCTCCTGCCAAGCACGAGACTATATAGGCAAGAAACTAAATATTGCAGAAAATGTCAAATTAAAAGAAAATTAAACTGAATTGAAATATTTCTAACTTCATACTTCAGCACTTCTAAAGTCTAACAAATTTACCATCAAAAAAAAGATACATCTGTGATGAATTCAAGCTCCCCTGAAACCCAGGGCAGTATTTTACAATGCTTCCTTGCAGCAGCACGGTGTCACGTGAATTCAGCTCTGCTAAAATTGCTCATTAATAGTAACCTTGCACTTGCAGACTCCTGCACAACACAAAGTTCAAATAAACAGTTATTCACCTCCTTTTCAGTAGCCTGACAACTATCAACATTAAAGAGTGGGTTTGGATGTGAATAACAAGGCTTAGTCAACCAGCCTCCCAAGTCTTCTGTTCCATTTTATTACATGCCAAAAAAATCCCCCTAGATGGGAACTTCCCTTTAGTAGCTGTCGTGTTTGTAGGTACATACTAGGTAAGATCCTCAGACACTGTATTTAGTGTCTACCATTATTTCTTAACTGCAACAGTACTGAAGTTGAAGCAGCTGTTAATTCATGGTCTCAGATGAAGCTGCCCTGTTATGCAGCTCAGTAACATATGTTTGTTCCTAAATCACCCAGTATAGAGCAGATAATTTTAACTGTGCAATTCCAATACTGTAATTTTGAGGCAGTGAGTGCACAGAGCTCCTTAGATCTCAGACATTTAGTCCTACAGTAGCCACTTTCATCAATCACAGCCTTCATCTCCAGCCTGGATACTAAACTCTTAGTATTTAATCAGCAGTCAGAGCTTTCCCCACCCTAACACAACAACCTGTTCACAGACATATACACAGTTGCCAAAATGTTTGCTTTTAGTCAATTCCCTTAGTTTAATGCATATGTTAAACTTTGTTTGCAGCAAAACCACCACACAACTTGGCACTATTTTCCTCTGCAGTCACAAAAGAAAGCTGAAGACTCTGCCTGAGGTCACTAACCACCCATCCAGAGATGTGCAGGACCCTTAACTTAATTTCTGCTTATGCTAAACCTGCCTGTCTGCCAGCAGTTACACTTACAACTCCTTAATGGGGTAAATGCTACAATGTACTCATTTTACCACTCAGTTATAATGATCAAAGACATGTACTCAGTAACAGCTATTCCCAGAGCTGCTGCTTCTCCACATTATGTCCGGTTTATGACTGTCTAGCATGACTCCAGGTGGGGTCTCAGGAACATAGAGTGTAAGGGAGAGAATGCAGCTCACAATGCAATTGACCTTCAAGGCTGCAAACACACATTGCTGGCTCAGATTCAGTTTTTCATCCACCAATATGCCCAAGTCCTTCTCCTCAGGGCTGCTCTCAGTCCACTTATTGCCCAGCCTGTATCCATGTTTGGGATTGCTCCAACCCACACGCAGGACCTTGCACTTGCCAACCTCATGAAGTCTGACAAGGCTATGGGCCCACCTCTCAAGCCTGTTAAGGTCCCTCTGGATGGAATCCCTTCCCTCCAGTGTGTTGACTGCACCTCAGAGCCTGGTGTCATCGGCAGGCTTGCCAAGGGTGCACTCAATCCCATTGTCCCTGTCACTGACAAAGAAGATAAGCAGCACTAGCCTTAACACCTATCCCTGAGGAATGTCCCTTGCCACTGGTCTCCACTTGGACGTCAACCAGTTGACTGCAACTCTGAGCGTGACCATCCAACTAATTCCTTATCCAACAAGTGGTCCATCTGTAAAATCCATGTCTCCAATTGAGAGACAAAAATGTCATGAAGGGCAGCGTTTAACAGGTTGTACAAGTCCAGGTAGATGATGTAATTTTCTATTCCCTTATCCAGCAATGCTGTAACCCTGTCATAGGAGTCCACTAAGTGTTTCAGGTATGATTTGCCTTTAGTGTAGCCATGACTCTCAATCACAACTATTTAACAGAGTTCAGGAGGATCCACTCCATGATACCGTCAGGCACAGAGGTGAGAATGATCAGCCTGAGTCCCCTATTCTTCCTTTTTACCCCCTTGTTAAAAATGGGAGTTAAGTTTCCCCTTTTCCAGTCAGTGGGAACTTCAGTGGACTGCCAGGACTCCTTAAATACAATGAATAATGGGTTAGTAACTTCATCCACCAGTTCCCTCAGGACCTGCTGATGCATCTCATCAGGTCCCATGGACTTGTGCACCTTCAGGTTCCTTAGATGGTCTCAAATGTGATCTTCTCTTTCAGTGGGCATTTCTTCATTCTCCCAGTCCCTGCCCTTGCCTTCTGCAGCTTGGGTGGTGTGGCTGCAGCACTTGGCAGTGAAGACTGAGGACAAAAAGGTCATTGAGTACCTCAGCCTTATTCATATCCTGGGTAACCAGGTCTCCCACTTAATTCTGGAGAGAGCTCACATTTTCTCTAGCTTTCCTTCCTAACCTCTCAGAGATAAGATTAGACCTCAGCAAGTCATGAATAAGACAGTATACTCATGCTTTCATCTTCTGCCAATACAAAACAAAACTTTCAAGGTGAAGATTTATAATACAGCTATGCTAAAATAGATACAAATTGCAAGGGGGGAAAAACCAAAGGAACAAAACAAACAAACCAAACAAACAAACAAACAAAACAAACTGACCAACCAAACAAAAGAAAAACCCAGCCAACCAACCAAACAACAAAACACCACAAAACAAAACAAACAAACAAACAAAACACCAGAAAATGAACAGATTGATTGTCTCAGCATTTTATACTTTCACATCATGATGGAAACTTTGGGATATGTTTTAGCCTTTTACATAGCAGGAACAGACTACCACAAAGGCTGCCTGGGTATTCATTAGAAAATTCACTCCTGAAGTGACAAGTTCCATAGAAACCACCAGACTACATTTAGTTTTCAGCTTTGCTCCTTAGAAATAAGGTCTTTGATACTAGAATGACTAAGAATATAAGGATTTGTAAGCTATCTAAAAAAGAATACCAAAATATCTACACTACAACAAATACTAAACTTGCTCTGTAAATCTGTATTACCTGTGGGACATTTTGATGCTTTTTGGCTAAACTAACAGGGAGAGGAACACTGATCTGAGCAAGGCTAAGATAACCCAGTTACCATAGCAACACCTTTCCAGAAGCAAGGCTTTGTTTGAAGTTCTTCCAGGTTCTCCTCTTTTTTTACAAGATACTCTTCTAGCAGTCCCAGAGTGAACAAAGTTTGGTTTCCTAAGTGTCAAATATTTGACAGGTGCTCCAGTATTTCTGTACTAGAATTAATGGCCAGTTTTAATCTCATCTTTTGCCTCTCTTTACAGGAGGCAAGCAGCTGGTGTCAGCTGTATTTTTTTTTATGTCTGTACCATGCAAGAATAATCAACTTGCTGCAGTTTCTTGTTTCAGAGCTGCCAGCTTCCCACCTGCTTCATTTGCAGATGGAGCTCCACAGTCAGGCCAACAAAGTCACTTTTACAATCTAGGATGTTCTGGGTTTGGTTTTGTGGTGGTGTTTTGTTTTGTTTTTTTTTCCTCTGATCCCAGAGGGATTATAAACCATGCTTTAAAGTTGAGCCCTACTATTTGTACATTTCAAGTCACCAAAAAGAGTTCGGTGACTTCAAACTCGATATTCCTGTCACATTCAGGATTCTATAACCACTAACTCAAACAACCTCCCTTACTGGCTGTGACCACAATTAGCTTGTTTTTCTCTTGCATAGTATTCCTGTAATAGAGGATTAGGGCTTCAATCTTTATTGCCTACAGGAACAGAAAGAAGCTGAGGACAAATTCAAACAAATTTGAAAGGACAACACAAAAAAATGAAACAGCCAAGTTTGGCTCCTAACACACAAATCCTACAGTCTTTGGAAAGCAACTATTACTCAAGGAATTTTGTCTTCCTAAGGTCCATCTTTAGATCTCAAAGTCTTATCACATCTATAGGTAAATGTAATTAAAGACATGGAGAGTGTATGCAATAGGTCATAGAGACATACTGAAATGAAAAAGATCTGGCTGCCTTAGGAAGATGTTCATAATACCATAGTAAATAAAGGAGCTGACTAGAGGACTCCAAGATCGTTATCCATGTAAGCTTTTTACCATAAGAAAGTGGAAAACAGTAAGAAGATAGGGATCTAAAAGATAATTATAATTCCGGCTGAAATGTGTTGCCATTAAGCCGTTGAACAAAAGGAGAAAAAACAAAAGGACAGTTCAGGAGACATGAATGAGGATGCAGGGAACAATCCTATGCATGAGCTAACCTAGACTGGGAGAAAGCCAAATACTGTCAGCTTTCCATAACTTCCTAAGTACACATGCCACATCTACTCATCTTACTCTGGGAGCACACAAAGGTTAAATAAACCTAGAGCCCTTGGAGACCAAGTCTTCGTGGATCGCTGTGTGGGTTGATAAAGCTATGTTTTGTTTTAAATGAAAGAAAACATAACTGACATCTGTCATTCCACTCCACATCTAAAATTCTGTTGTTTCCTTCAAAATAGCTAGACAAGTGTGCCAGAGGTCAACAGCACAACTTGTTTGCTTTCACTAAGAGCACCTCATCCCTGGTTTGATGTTGTCTGCCTGTTCGTGATGCTAGAGACTATTCACCTTCACTAAAAAAAAAAAGAAAAATCAATGTATGGCCATGAATTACATAGAATAACATGAAATCTAGTAACAGAAAAAGAACTTCAAATTTCAGAATACATACTTCACTACAACAAGTGCAGAGGTTATCAGTATTTTCGAAGCGCTTTGAAGTGCTTTGCTGTCATTCAAATAGTTAAACCTGCCCTTCTGATGTGGCTATGAACTATTATCCATCCTATTCTCATTATTCTCCATCTCCCACCATAGACATCTGAGCACAATCACACAGGTAATTACTCCTGGAAAGATGCATTGAAAAGAGACAGGATCACCCCTTAATATGGAAAAAATGCAATACGCAGAAATGAAGTATTCAGAAAGTGTATTAAATACACCAAATGGACAGAACAGCACCATCAAATGCTCATCTCCAAACGGGTTGTCTTCACAAATACAGTGGTAACCTTTTTTTCTGATTATCAGCAAAACAGAGCTTATCTATCCATTGACATCACAGGAAGAAAACAGAAATAGGTTTTCAAATCTTAAAATATTAAGAAGAACGCTTCTGGCTGGTCCAACGGCACTGGGAAAAGTGCAAGAAAAAGGAGGCTGGGAAATGGGGCACAAATTTCTGCCAAACACCCGGTATCAATGCCAGGCATTTCCCTAGATAAGTTCTCTTGAAATAAATAAGCTGTGGCATTTGGCTGGTTTTTAGAGAAGAAAGCAGCCACAATCTCTGCACCATTCAGATCAAGTCACCTCTTATTATTCTGCCTGGCACATCATTAAAAGACAACAGTTCCAGGTAAAGTAGAAAAACATGATGGAATTCCTGTCCTTTGTGGAGTTAAGCATGCTGTTGGAGAGGATTTTAACCCCCTTTGTCCATACAGCCGCTCCTAACAGCTGGGTGGAGCAGAGGCTGCAGGGTTGGAGCTCTCCTCAAAGACTCGGTGAGTTCAGGCATAAGGGTGAGTCGACAGCTCTTTTGTTCCTTGCTTGAAGTCTCTGGCTGAAGTGTTTACCTATCTTGCAGCAGACACTGAGAATAATTCTCAAGCCTTTGGGATGCCTTTTTCATAATACGCCTGTTGTGTCCTCTCTACAGCGAAGTAAACTGTGCTGTAAAAAGATTTCAGTGGTATGATCTACATCCAGTTCTTGTGTGACTGAGACAACTGCAGTACTAGTGGCCATGTCAATGAAATGAGAACAGAGGCTACATAAAAAACAATTCACTTGAAAATAATTTTAAGCCAGTCTTAATTTATAAATAGAAATGTAGCTGTAGAAATGGAGATGTCCCTTCTCTCAAACTTAGCTGCTTACATAAATATGCTACGCAGAGGACACTTTGAACTCTGGAGCAAAAAATCCTAGCTCCTAATTAACAAAGCAAATAAAACAGACTTGAAAATTATAATGGATTAAACACTCCAGTATCAGACAGGGACAAGTACAGGCATTACACAGTGAGGTAGCTGCAGTTTTATTAATGATTATTAGAATATTTTCTCCCTCAGCTAAAAGGCAGTTGCATTCAAGCTGCCTAAAAGATCTTAATTGCAGGGTAGCAGAATGCAAGTGGCTCCCAGGACAGAGCCAGCAAGCAGCTAATGACAAGCTTCAACCATAGCTGGAAGAGACAGATCAACTCTGTTTGGATCCCAGGATTCTAGTTTTTGGACCAACCTAGAAAGCTTTTCTTAATTTAAACAATTGATTGTGCTCTAGCTCAGCGCATATGTAGAGGGGTAATTGCTACAGAAATTAAATACTAATCAATTTGTGGCAGCAAAGGAGAGCATAATACAAAAAGAGAAGGTTAGAAAGCATTCACCAATCTTACATTAAATTGATCCTCCACCTTGCCTGCTTACCAGCTGCTCCACAGTTCTTCAGTGGAGCTGCTTTTCAGTTCTTTCTAGGTTCTACTACAGATTTATTCATTCAGGAATCATTAAGAAGAAACAGAAAATTGATGAATGCATATCTGTAGCACCACTCCCAAGTACTGCAACACTTACTGTCATTACATGTCCTTCTCTGCAGCTTGCTAGAGTAATACTGTGACACCACAACACAACAGAAACCCAATCACTTCATCAGCCTGATTGATGGCAATACCATTGTCCTCCTCACCTCTTATTTTACCATCCTTCTCCATAGGATTCAAAATAGAAATGATTGTGAGGAACGAGGAGGAACAGCAAATTACTTAATCACTGAAGAACCAAATCCTTCGACTTTACAATAGACAAAGGAAACGTTTTTAACTGTGTGTATATGAAACTCTACAGCAAAGGCAGGTTTGCTGCTAATTTTTTTTCTTGTCAGGCAATCTGCACTATCATTTTCTCTCTGACATTGAACCAGATTTATCACAGTAACATACAACAGTTGGGGAAAGATTTCAGTATGTATTTTTCATCACCAAGCAAACAATACAACAAAGACTAGCAACTTACAAGCAAGTCTACACCAAACCACAACAGGCATAGGTATTAAATCCAAGAACCAAAGCCAACACGAAACATTTGTATAATTATTTGTTACGTTGGCCTCAAAGGAACCTTATCCCATGCCAAATATGCGCCCCAATGAAATGCTAAAGATACTCCTACCACTCCTAGCTCAGCATACAGGCATACGTATTAAATCCAAGAACCAAAGCCAATATGAAACATTTGTATAATTATTTGTTTACGTTGGCCTCAAAGGAACCCTATCCCATGCCAAATATGCGCCCCAATGAAATGCTAAAGATACTCCTACCACTCCTAGCTCAGCATTTCCTTTCCATACCGCTTTTACTTGAAGCCCTCTTGTGTATGTATGAAGAGCTGGGTGTCAGCTTATCAGGAGCAGTTCATGCTTGATAAAGTCTGCACTGGAGACCTACAGAGGCATTTTATATATTGCCCAGAGGCTTTAAAATGTGGTAAGTAGAAGAAACTTCAAGTTGCAGATCAGCTAGTGCTATTAAAAAGGAAAATCATCCAGAGAGGTAAGTTTTGCCCAGAAACATTTAGCAAGCTTCTGTTTCTTCAGCTGAAGCAAGATCCAGTAAATCCCTGACATCAGGATAATAGAATGTAAGAAACTTGAAGAAGAATGATAGTTGGAGAGTGCTTTGTTAGAATACAACACTATTTGCATTTGCTGCTCAAAACAGTATTTGACACAAAACAGATGTTACTTTAATAGTCAAAATTTAAAGACTTTTTTGATAGAGCCACACATAGAAAAGCTCACAAAATAAGGGGAAGAAAGAAAAATCCCTTCCACCACCTGACAAAATAAAGTTCTTATTTGGAGTTTATGCTAAGCAACACTCAGAATGAAAATTTGCGATGTGGAAGACTCTCCTTCACATCAGTATGCAAAACTATGGCTGTTATTGCAGAGAGAATGGCACTGGGCAAACAGAAGATTACACTGGGCCACCTGGGTACCCGAGTCCCTTGCTCTTCCTTCACCTGCCCTCGCCCATGCCCTGCTCATCCCTGTCAGCCAGGCTTCGCTTCACTCACCAGCGGGCACAATGCCCCAGACCAGGGCTGGAAGCCCCACTTACCATTGACGTATGGAAACAGACTCTATAACCTGAAAGTTCTACAGTAGGTGTGTTTAGGCCCGAGGGGCAAAGCAGGCAGGCTCCCGAGCGGAACCAGTGCCTGGGGCCTCCGCAGCTACAGGGAACAGCAAAAGAAAAGCCAACAACAAAAAACCCCAAACAAACAAACACCGCGCAGAGTCACCGCCAGAGCCAGCGTTCGCCCCAGCCCGCCTCCGAGCTCCAAACAACCCGCCGCCGTGGCCGACGCTTCGCTGCCCGCTCCGGACACCCAGCACCTGAGGGACACCAGCTTTTCTCTGAGGGGGGATAAAAGCCCACAGTGAAAACGCCACACGTTTTAAGCTGGAGGTGTTTGTGTTCCTAGTGTGATCGGAAATACAGCTTTTTGGTGTCCGTCAGAGAACCAGAACGTTGATTTCTTTGTGTTAGGTGGTGGGCTGGTGTTTCTTCAGGAGCTCACGGCACGCTTCCTTTGGCGCTGCACAAGCAGGACAGACCACTTGGCAAGGGAATGTTTTTTAAAAGCCAAGCCAGGCAGTTTGTCAAAGAAAATACATGCAAACAGCTGACTGGCTGAGTGATAAGAATAGTACATATAAAAGAGAGGAACCAGAGCCACTCCAATAAAAACTTCCTGAAGTCAAAGAGGGTCTCACTGTCGAGCCTAACCCAAAAGTTTCAAGCAGTGCTTGAAAAATAGCAGAAATTTATCTTTTGTTTCTCTTGAAGTAGACACCAAGCACCATGGAAGCATATGGCATTTTCTTGGTATTCAAAAGAGGTGACTTAGGACTGTGTGCTAGAGGAGTAGCCCTTCATGGTCTTTTTCCAGTATTTCAGCATCACTCTCAGTCACAAAGCCCCCTGTCTAACTTTGTTGATGCTTAAGTTTCCATGCCTAAAATTACACAGGCTTTTAAGTGTTGCCGTTCCACCTGTATTCAGCCATTAGTGGTGTGACAGCATAGATCTGCCTAGTGTCCAGGTTACCCTTAAAAGCTCTGCCAACACTCACTGCTGGACAGATTCAGCAGCACACAGACTGCACTGGCTCAGGAGCAGACAGTTAAAAGGGGCTTCCCGACCCACAGGGTCCTAGCTCCAAAGCTGGTATTTAAAAATGCCAGCAATGCTGCTTGTAGAACCTGTGTTCAAGCACCACCTCACAGCCGAGAAGACACAACACTTCCTTGTGCCTCACAAGGTCTGCTCAAAGATGCTGCAATTTCACACAGATAGAGCAGTGAGAATAGAGTCGTGAGGCTAATAAACTCCCTATAAGACCAGTGGCTTTACTAACTAAAGCTCCCAGGTGTAAGATCATGATTCACTCTGTAGAGGAGGGCAGAAAACAAACCTTAATACCTGCTCATGATCTGATGCAAAGAAAATTCCCATTTGGCTCCATAGCTGTGCTTGGCTTTTTGCTAAGTGGATTAGCAAAACACCAACCAAACACATCCGAATTTCATGCTCGTTGCTCTTTCTGTCAGCTTACTAACGCATTCTCCACAGAATTCAGATTTTCTCTTGTGTGAAAAACGTAATACATCAAGTGCAGATTACTGTGTGTACCTTGCCAAAATCCTACCTGTAGCTGGAGCCAAATCCCGATGCTGCAGAGGTTAGTAGAAATAATACCCCTAAGCCAAACAGTGTATCAAAATCAGAAAAATTCATCCTGATCTCTCACGAGTACATCAGAAGAAACCTGGAGGCCTGAGATTAATGCAGTATAAACGCAGTGCAAATAAACTGTGTGCTTGAGCTTCCTACCATAGTTCTGCAGATATGCAAGTACAAGAGAAAACAAAATATTACAAGGACAGACTAATGCAACCAAAATTTTCTCGAAGAGGGCAACGTAGAGAAAAAGCTAGTAGCCTCTCTTCTCTTATATTATCCACATTTTTATGTATTCCACACTTTTATCTTTTATATTAAGTTGCTTTAACTGTATATATCTGCTGGATTTGAATGCAATTATTCAATTATCCAGAGCCATGTCTCTAAATACAGAACATCAGGCCATCTCAAGAAGTTTTGGGGATTGTCCAGTCTACCCAGCAGCACAGCCAGCCAGACCTTCGCCCTCCAGCCTCCTTCTGCTGTTTACAATGAAAACATTTTGGATGGAGAGAGGTGGTAGCAACCTACAGCTGAATTTCACACCCCTACAGACCGCAGGTACAGGGAGCAGGTGATAGATGTATATTATCTACATTTTTATGTATTCCACGCCTTTATCTTTTATATTAAGTTGCTTTAATTGTATGTATGCTGGATTTGAATGCAATTTTTCAATTATTCAGAGCCCATGTCTCTAAATACAGAACATCAGGCCATCTCAAGAAGTTTTGGGGATTGTCCAGTCTACCCAGCAGCACAGCCAGCCAGACCTTCGCCCTCCAGCCTCCTTCTGCTGTTTACAATGAAAACATTTTGGATGGAGAGAGGTGGTAGCAACCTACAGCTGAATTTCACACCCCTACAGACCTCAGGTACAGGGAGCAGGTGATAGATGTGCCAAGAATGCATCAAGAGCCATGGAGCTAGCACTGTGTAGATCAAAAGAAGAACCAGTCTTGCATCCCAGCACTTGGCTGCCTTACGGAAGCACCAACCTTATGCACTTTGCTGGGCACCAAGAGTGCTCCTAACCAAAATGTTTGCTCTTCTGCTGGCTTGGTTGACCACAGCTTAGGAAAGGATTCAGGGAGTTAGATTTGAATGCCTGATGTGACAGTAATTTCCACGGTTGACATTATTTGGCACACATTTCTCAGCTAAAGAAGAGCTGCTATTTCAAGAGCTCTTGAAATATTCCTAAATATATATATATGGATTTTATCAGTATTTGTGCTGAAACGTCTTAAAATTTCTTTATCCAGAAATAGTGTCTTCTTCCAGCAGCTTTGTGTTCAAGCTACAGTATACTGAGCTTGGGTTTGGTTGGCTTATTCAGAACAGATATTCAGCTACTACAACTGTCACTCACAAGGAATGACCACCAGGCTGACATCTGAAGGAAGCAGAGTATTATGTCAGATTGTTCATCAAATATTTTACAGGCACAATCATTAGACAGAGATTACTTCCTTGTAATTCTCTGGTATTCTTAGAAGATGATGGATATCCAGTCTCATCTTACATCTGTTCCTTCCTCCTCCATGTTTGAGGGTCTATCACAACAAAATCTCTTAATACATGATTTTGGACCTATAGATCCCTTTCAATAGAATTAAACTTGAAAGAAAATAATCTCTCTATGGCAACATTTGAAAATGTTTCTTCTTCTATTGGATAATGTGCTATTTTTAGGCAACCACATTTTTGGAGAGGAAAAAGAGAGAGAACAGCCATCAGACTTTGAAGTATTTCTAATATTTGGGATGAGGCATTGCATTAGGAAGCGTGTTGATCATTTTTATCATTAAATGCTTCATGAACATTGCTCCTTCTTCTCTTGTAATACATGCCTCTTTCTCCCAGAAAACCTTCTCTTTATCTGTCTACAGTAGCAAAGTGCAACTGAATACAGGCTCAGTGATAGTTTGTCTCTCCCTGAATAGTTGCTTTCATATGTTTCTATTTACAGGAGTCATTAAACACTTGCTGCTTTTTTTTTCTCCCCTGCCTCGTTATCTCTTCATTCTTCCTCCTGTTTTGTGGTTTTCTTCCTAATTAGACACCTTTCACCTTTCAAGTTACAGAACTAAAGTGATGTTTACCAGTGTCTCCTAATTCACTCTGGATGCATTATATCCATGGCTACTCCACCTACCTTGTGTACTACTTGGGAGAAGCTAAAGGGGCTCCCAGGCTCAGACAGTGTGTGTGAAACTTGGCAGATGTTCCTTTTGCACAGAAGGGGAAAGTCAAGGGGCACAACCATGGCAGCTCACAAAGGAGCCCACGGAGTGGCAGAGGCCAGGGACTGTCCTGTATGCCAGAAAAGGGATTAAAACTCCCAGTTGTGCTCTAACTCTAGCCTTGTCAGGGTTCAAATTAGATCCTGTCAACTATTTTGGGATAAATGGGAGATCTTGGTCACTGGTTCTAGGCATTAAAGGGATTAATAATCTGTAACAGTCTTTGCAAAAATCAGGCTCTGAGGTTTTATCCTGCATACGTGCTAAGCACTGACTCTGGAACAGGACCCATGTTTCAGAACTGTACATGAATCTGCTATTCTGTATACTCATCTTTTTAAATACTTAATGGATTTTTGCTGCTCATGACTGTTAGCCAGCACTGGCTGATCTTATTTTCTGTGTTCTTTTGTGCTGTTTTGCTAATGCTGTGTCATACCTCAGCCTGTCAGCCAGGTAGCCTGTGTGGCTGAGGTTTTGAAAGGCAGCTGCATACTGAGTTTTCCTCACTGAAATTCTAGGGTAGCCTTACAACCCGTAACGGTAGCTGAAAATCAGAATTGGTTCCTGGGTGTTTCTTTAAGGTGTCATATGGAGTGGTTCTGATTTTTCATTCACTTGCTTCACAGCAGGAGATCCTGCACAAATATTTTTTATTCCTTTACACTGAGATCAAATCTATGAGGAAACTATGTGCTTCTTGCACAATGCTCAATCCACCCTAATTTCAGCTGATGTAGTGCCCTCATCCCACCACCACTCCCCACCATCCCCATTTCACTAACTGCAGCCTCATGCAGTTCAAAGACACTTTAACAGAGCAAGACAAGGAGGTAGGCACATGCAAACATAAATATCTGGAAACAAAAACATTCAAAACATTTTACAGAACCTTATATTATATGGAATGTAGAATATTATAAGTTTAAATAAAAAGTGCATCTGAAAATCTGAATTATTATTATAAACTGATTTTATTAATTGAGCAAACCAAACAGGAATAAAATGATCCCACAGCACACACTGCACTGAGACAGTGTTAGCAAGAACAGAATTCTAGCTTCCTGACCCACTTTTTTAACTCTGACAGATCAAGAAATCCCAGGATTAGATGTGTATGAAACATTGCACAGGTACAATCCTTTTGAATTAAGTCTTCCTTAATTTACATCAACAAATTCAACTTTGAATTACTACCCTGAAGGATATAAAATTAGATTTGGTAGTATCTGCTTATATTAGTTCAAGTCAGTGCCACAGAATCACAGAATCACCATGGTTGGAAAGGACCTCTAGGAGCATCAAGTCCAACCTTCCTCCCAACATTTACCTGACCACTAGACCATAGCCTCAAGTCCTACCTCCACTCATTTATTGAACACTTCCAGGGATGATGGCTCCTCCCACCACCTCCCGGGGAAGCCCATTCCAGTTTCTAACCACTCTCTCAGTGAAGAAATTCATCCTAATATCTAAATGAAATCTTCCCTGGCACAACTTGAGGGCTTTTCCTCTCACCCTATCCATCAGTAATTTAGGAGAAGAGACCAACACCAGCCTCACTATAACCTCCTTTTAAGTAGTAGGAGACAGCAATAAGATCTTCTCTAGGCTAAAGAACTCAGGTTCCCTCAGCCAGTCCTCACAAGGCA
>NW_008582090.1:0-33663 GCF_000691845.1 Merops nubicus
AGGCGGGGCAGCGCCGGGGGTTACCCTGTTTGCCGTGGGGAGAGCGAAGTTTATACTGCGAGCGCTGGTCCAGTGCTGGTTGGAAGGAGGTTGGTTGGCGTGACTTGATAAAGAGTAAAAGTTTTTTTGCTCCAGTCCATTGCTTTCGCCTTTTTTTTTTCCCTCAGTTTCAGTTGCGAGTGTGCAAGAGCTTAAAGCGTTCCTGTTATTATGCTGTGCCAGTTCAGGTTTACGCTTAAACAGTCGGTTGTACAGATTTTTGATGTAAGAGCAGCTGCTTATCGTATGAAAAAGGGACTTCAACACCACCCTTCAGTGCCCTCTTCCCTTATTCAAAGTTTCCCCACTGCAGTACAGAAAGCTCCATTGACCATTTTGTCTCGGTTACCTCCCCTCGCTTTGCTGGCCTGTGTGCCATCGAATGCTTTATGGGCTTCTGGAGGGGGTGTGCGGAGTGCCTGTGGGGGCTTGTGTTGTGCGCAGAGGGATGTGTGTGCTTTGCTGCCTGCAAGCCGCTGCCTTTGAGCGCGACTTCAGCTTTCAAGTGGATGTGTTTTGGATGGCTTTGCTTCCTCCTCCTTGGGCAGAAAAAAGAAGGAAAGAAGTGTATGGTGTGCAGATCAAACGTGCAGCTAGTGAGGTGTGCTCCTCCTTGCTTGTCTTTTGATTATACAGGTGTGCTGCCAGGGATTTCATCTGGGTGAGAATGGTCTTAGGTGGTCAAAGCACACTTAAAATGCGCTCTCGCTTTTTGATCCTTCCTGTTGTTGTTCACAATAGGTAAGAATTACTGTTTGTTTTTAGGCTGCACTCTCTTACTTGCAAGTGAGAAGTGTCTATGCAGGTCATTGTGGTGACCTGTAACGGCAGTTCCTAAGGGTTAAAGTTTTAGTGTGCTAATGAAACATTCTGAGGTCTCTGTAATGCTGAAGTGTTTAATACCGGAGGATTTGGGTTATTAAAATTATTAGTATACAGTCAGGAGTATTGTATAAGACAGTTGTTAAGGGACTGAGTCCAGTTTGTGACTAATAGTTACTACATGACATCATTTTGTGTATTTCCTTAGTTTTCCTTTCCTCAAGTGTGGCCTCTCTCTGCCTTTTCTGATTACAGGAGCACGTGTGTTGCTGCTCCAGAGGCGACTGAATGGAGTGGGTGCATACACTGCATGTCAAGTGCTGTTATAGCATGGCTTGTTGTAACCATAACAGTTTGTGTGTGTGCAGTTATAGAAATGATGCTGCCAGAACACTGGCAAACCTCTATAAATGATTGCTTTTCAAATAGATTTTCTATGAAGGCATTCTCCAGTATTCACATTTTCAAGTGTTAACTCTCTTGTGACCAAAAGTGGGGAGAAATGTACAGTAAAACATCTCTAACAGTAAAGAGCAGAAAAAGAGCTGACTGTAGCTTGCACTGCACTCACTGTATTTAGTGATGACCTCACATTTACCTTGAGAAGTCATTATTTGATTATATTATATGAATATAATACAATTTGATTTTGTTACTGACACAGTAGAGCTGGCTCTTGACAAATAAATTGTCTTTTATGTGAGCTTGTAGAAAAGATTTTATATGTAAGTGGTGGCTTTGAGGGGGCTGTGGAGATATCTGTTGGACAGACTGGAGGGTTCTGAGGTTTGTGGAGAATATAGAACAGGACAGTGTGACTTAGGAGGAACCAAATGAAGGGCAGAATGACTGATTGCCTTGGAACAGGTTCTTTTATGCACTGGTAGTAGCTGGAAATGAATGTTGCAAGAGCCTGTGTTATTCAGGCAGGTGGAACGTGGGGAGGAGGATTTTATCAGGGTGACAAACACTAGTCTGTATAAAGTTGCTAATAATGCCCAGTTACAAGCTTATGCTCTGTCATTAAAATTCTTTGCCTTATGGACTAGATTAATCATGTGGATCCAATACATGGCTCTACAAATAGACAGGGCAATAGATTAAATAAAGGAAAAAATGTATTCAGATAGGCTGGGGAAAAAAGTTTTATTTGATTTATCTTGTTGCTGCCTTGGATGGATAGCCACTTAGAGGCAGGGGGGGGTTCGTGTATTGGGGGCGTGTCCACTTCTGTGTCTCAATAAGAGATAATTTCCCTAATTATAGTTGAGAAATGGTTTGACTATGCAGCCTGCACATGAACAGGAAAGTTGAGCTAAATCTGCAGTGTCCTAATTCCATCAGTATCTTCTTAGCTATGCATTTCCCTCAGCCCCTGTTGTTTTTTTTTTTATTTCCAAAAATTTGTGCAGGTTTTGATTTGTGATTCCCACAAGTTAGTACATCTGAATTTGCTGTGTTTCATCTTTAGAAAATGTTATAACTTTGGAATACATTAAGACAGATAAACTTCTTTATTGCTGACAGAATGAGTATAAATGTTTGTAAATATATTTGGTCTACAGAAATGATTTCGTAGGTTCATTGAACATCAAAGTTGTGTGAATCCTTTAGCCTTTTTTACATTCATGTAACAGGAAAACAAATTTAGAAGGTTTTTGTAAACAGACTGAATACTTTTGTCACAGGGACAGTGACAGATTGTTTCAGTTTTCACTGGTAGTATTACAAGAGCCAGTTAAAACCTTACTTCAAGATTTGTTTTCTGATTCTAACAAAACCCCAACCCTAACAGAAAAAACAAGCCAACAAAACCTCCTCAAAAAATCCACTCCAAAGACCTCCATGGAAATGGGTTAGGATAGGTGAAGAGTCCTTCCACTCCTGTTTTTACCAGGAACTACATAAAGTGCAATGTGGAGCTGAACTGCATTCACAGGAAGCTACTGCAGAGCAAAGTGAGTAAGGAGAAGGACAAGTCACTGCAGCCCTTCTGTGCTGGGGTACTTGATGAACCTCATGTTGACAGACCAACTGTACTTCTCCTGGCAATGTTGAGCACACTGCTTTCTTCTCTCCTTTTCCTTGTTCTAGAGAAAAGTATAAGCAAACAGGATGGAAAGTTGACCTCTGGAAGAGAGGTACCCAAGCTACTGGGAAGTGAAATTACAATAACTGGGAAAAGTCCATGGATACTGGGTTTGAGTCAGGGTAAAGAAGAAACCCCATCAAAAGGTTTCAGAGATTCTGTCAGCTTAGCTCTTGCTTTTTCCCTCCCCCCCCCAAGGATGGTCAGAGCTGCTGTGCTGAGAGTCTTGTCTGTGAGGCAGGTGGGGAGAAGGATATGGAAAGGAGAAAAAAACCCATGGGCTGGCAATTATTAATTTATGGACTTACTCAAAGGCATTTGTAGTTTTGTTAGAACTTTTTTATAGATAAGGGTGGACCATCAGGGACTTGTACAAAAGGGGACAAAGAAGAACATGGCTTTTGCCTTCCACAACTACCTTTGACAGTGAAAGTCCTTGTGGAGTGTGCAAGGGGGGCTGTGGGTGAAAATATGTCCCTTCAGTGTGAGTGTTTTTTTTTTTCCTAAACCTGCTGCTTGTTCTGCCTCAATATGTTGTATTTCTGAGAAATGGTGATTGAGTGGTGGCTTAAGATTGAGAAGTCTTTCTGTATCTACTTTCCTTGTCTGCCAGCTGTGCTGGGTGCTGGTCACCTTTACTGGATGGTTGTTTTGATTTTGATAGCACTTTAATCTTGTTGTGGAGAGTTGTTCAGGACTGTGTGTGTCTTATTCAAGACTTAATGCATGGGTGTAATTATATTTTCTGTCTTGGTTTCTTTTGTTCTCCTGACAGGTCTTAGAGTTCTTGTTTCAGCTAGGTGGGATCTTCCCACTGCAGTCTCTTCACCTTCACTGGCCTTCTTCACTCTGCCTGCCCGTGTTGGGTGTTTTTGTGGCACAGACACAGGACACGTGTGGTCGGGCACGCTGTGCTGTCTGGGGCAAAGTGAGGTGCCTGCCTGGTCTGGCCCTCTGCCTGTCATCCTTTTTCATTCCTTGGAGATGCTGTCACATATGACTGCTGGGCTGGTGTTTCCCCAACCCAGTTTTGTAAAAATGATTTGTTAGGAAAGAACAGCAATCAAAGGACTTGAAGTGATTTAGATCATCTTGACAGAAGGGGGTGAGTCAATCAGGTGAGATTTGTTTCTAGTGGGTCTGGGGTGCAGGGATTTCTAGCAGCCAGTCTAACCTGTGGTTACCACCTGGGCACTTAAAATGTGTCCCTGGTCTGCTACAGGGGTTTATCACTTTCCTTCTACTCCTTTTAAAGTGGTGTGTTGTTTTCTTTTTTTTTCTGTTTAACCAGTCTTTTTAATGTAGTTCAGTTCTATTCAGCTTTTTCTTCCCTGACACTCTTCATGAATGTTGCTTTACTTTTCCTCTTGTGACAGAGGTCCACATTTGCTAACAACCTAAAAATGTGCCCCACTCCCTGTGAAGGGGACACGTGTGCCTTTGCTGTCTCTCATCTTCTTGGACGTGCAGTGGTGAGAAGCAGTTTTAGGTAACCTAGTCTCTGGGGTGGTGTGAGTGTAACCCTGGTTGTGCATCACCCTTGGCTGTCCTGTCACACAGGTTGTTCACAGGACTGGAGCCCTAACACTTCGTGTTCAGTTATCTGTTTCCTACAGTGATCCCTTGCTGTGTCAAAGGCACACCAAAGATTTAGTTTGGATGCTAACCTTGGTTTGAACTGAGTGTTCACCTGGGTGGCCTCTCTAGGTTCCTCTCACCCTAACTTATGCTGTGGTTTTGAGCACAAACTTTAGCTCATGTGCATAATGTTGTGAGGCCAGCACAGCTATTTGTTTTATTTGACTAGTGCCAACAAGTATTTTTGTCAGGGATTAGGTTTTATTGCTCTAGCCATATGTAGAATTTGCTTTCTTTATATAAAATCAATATGAAATGTTCAGAAATCTTGAAAGAAGAAAGGGGAAGCACTGTAGTTATTTTTGAACAATGTATCTGAATTTCCTGAAAAATTTAAGACCTGCCACTGCCCGAGTTCTAAATTAGACTGAAGGAGAAGTCACAGCCTGTGTCTGTCTGCCAAATGAGTTAAATCTTCCCATTTTTGGGGTGGTGTGTACTGAAGAGAATATGATATGAGGTCATTTAGAATATTAAGTTAACTTTTCTTAGAGAAATATATATTGCCTATAATATGCTCAAAGTATTAGGTAGGATTGCTTTCAGTGAAGAAATTAGAGTCTAATATTTTGAATTATTATAAAACCCCTCACATTTTCCTTTAATTTCAGCAATTTGGGCAGGGTTGGCTTGTGATAGTACAGGGAGAGGGTTGCAGCTGGACTCTGATGAATTCTGGAGAAGGAAGCTGGGATCTGTCTGCTTGTGTGCCTTAGTGTTGAAGGAGCTGTGTGGTTGTGAACTTTGAGTTTAAATTTGATAGAATTCATTTTGAGTTTCTTGGAAATAATATCACCTTTATTGCTTCCACCAGATAAAACATTTAAAGTTATTTAAATAGCTTGGGTTTATGCTGTTTTCTTAACAGTACCTTAATCTCCATCCAACATGATACTTTTTGACAGTAGAGAAATATGTAAATGGCTTTGGAATTAAGAATTCCTAGGTAATATCTTTTTTTTTTTGGCTTCTACAGCAGCTGAGTCTCAGCTGCTGTGAACAGATTTTTGTGGATTAGAGTTATTAATGATTTTTATTTTAGTTTCAAGAAGGCAATTTTGCCCAAGTTCCTGGAAACTTGCCTGGTTTACCATTTAGAAAAGACTCTTAAGTCATCAGTTCCTGCCTCTTGGATAAAATTACTAAGTGGTCAGTCTCAGTCCAGTGTTTTTTCAATGTATATGTAGCTTGAGCCTTTTAAGTTGGCACTGAAATAATGTTTCACCTTTCACTTACCTGTGGCTAGTGAGTGTTGGCCTCTTCTCTAGTGAGTGTTGTCCTTTTCCTTGCTTGTATGAGCTGAATCTTCTGAAACTTCTTGTCTTCCTGGATTAGCTTTCAGCCAGGCTTGTTCTGCAGACAAAGAGACTAAACAAAAAGAGTCAAGGGAGGCAGGAGGAGGATGAGGATGTTCCTTACAGTGCAGCCTGCTCTAGGTGAACTTCCTTTGGCAGGGAGGTTGGACTGGGTGATCTCCAGAGGTCCCTTCTAATCCCTGCAGCTCTGTATGAGCTAACAAGCTGGCTGGTTTGGAGGAAACTCTTGTGCCAGGTTTGTCATCGTGTCAGCAAGCTGAGCAGCTCCTCTGCAAGGGAGTGCCTGGGGCTGGATGTCAGGAGCTAAGAAACAGAGTGGTTCTCCCTATCCATCTTCCTTTGCAGTTATTTTGCACTATACCCAAGCTGAAATTTCCTAAGTTTCTTCTGAGTGTCTATATTAGTTGCTCTTCCTACCTGTTCCTGATCCAGAAAACTGATTATTTCACAGCTTTCTTGTTCCTGAACTTTAAAATGCTTTTTTAAACTCCTCCCCATCCATTTTAAGCCAGTCCTTTTTAAAGTGTGCCTCTAACTTGCATTCTTTTTTGTTTTAGTAATACATTTAAAGAGAAAATACTTCCTAAACAGCTCAAAATTTTTATTGAGGCGCTCTTTTTATTTCTGTGGATTTTGGTTTTGGTTGTCCTCAGTAATGTGTATGTTTTGAAGAGGAAAACTAAGCACAATATGTAAAAATGTGCCTCTATTCTCTTATATCCTGATTTTCTGTAGTCAGATTGAACTTCAATGTTGCTATTGCTTAAATGCTTTGATGGAATTCAGCTTATTTCAGTAGTGTCATAAATCAATCAATGCAAGACTATCTAGAATAAGCTAATAATAAGCTAGAATAAGCTGCCTGAAACTTAAAGTAAATGATACTGCTGTTTGCACTTATTGTAACATCTGAATGTTTCTGTCAGGGAAGTAATTAACTACTAGAACAAATTTCCAAGGGAAGTGCTAGATCCATCATTTCTTGATGCCTGTATCAGTGAGTTCTTTCACCTTCCCTTTTGGCAGAGTTAGTAACCATGTGTCCATGGGATGAGATCTAGTTCAAGACCCTGCCCAGAGTTAAAGCCAACTGGAAGAGAAGCAGCTGGCTGGTTTGGCAGCAGAGTGAGCTGGCCCAACCTGGAGCAGCAGAAGGGAAAAGGCAGCGGTGTGGGAGTGAGCAGGGAGGGGGTGTGCAGGGCCTCTCCTTCAGCCTCAGATGGCTGGAATCGCTGCAAGGAGCTTTGTTCTCTGTTAATAGCTACAGCAACCGTTCCTGAAAAGCAGAGCCCTTCTGTTTCATTCCCTAAGGGGTTAACTGAAGAACGTTCACTTGTTCAGCTTTTTTAGTAGGAGACTTCACCAATTTAGCTAGATTTGCAGGCTGCCTGGGAGTGTCTGCAGGGTTTCAGATGACTGTCTGGAGAGAAGGCCACGGGCTGTTTGTTTGAAACCTCAGTGTCCCAAGCAACAGTTCTTTTTGTGTTCATCCGAGTTAGTGCTGTTCCAAAGCCAGGTAAAATGAGATGCTGTTTGGAAACTGGGGAAGTGCTGAGGGGAGTAAGTCTTTTGTAGACAGGAGGACAAAAGCAAACTTGTTAATTCCAGACTCTTATGGGTGTGGTAGATGAGGAAGCAGCAGATCTTTCAGAGGAGTGCAACAGCAGAATTAGTCCTTTTATTAAGCGTAAATTATTACAAACTGTGCCGATTTGCTTTTAAAAAATAAAATATGGTGCTTCCTTTGCCTGACTCAAACTCTGGGGTACTGAAAATACTCCTCATCCTTCAGCACAGGGAAGAAGAGTTTGTCTGTGAAGTGGAAGATAGTGAAAAACATTATGTTAACATTTTCACCTTAAGAGAAGCCAAAGTATAATAGGTTCTGCTTTTACTGCACACCAGTATGTGTGTAAAGTTGTGGTGCAGGGAAATGAGAAACTGTCTTGGTTGAAACCCTTTGCAGCTTGAGGAGAGCTTGAAGGCATTTCTTGTAGCTCTGTGTCCTATAGGGCTGTATGGGAATTAACAGTGTCGTCGTTCTCCAGGAAAAGTACTACTGAGACTGCATAAAAAGGTTTCCTCTAATTTTCATGTGTTCATCATCTTACCAGATGCTTATTTTGTGGGAAGAGGGTTAAAGATGCATCCTTACTGAGAGAATCTTAAAATTCTACATATGGATTGTCATGTAAATGGCTTGTAACCTCTACAATAGTAGAAGAAAACCTGCCCTGGTAGATAATTAGTAACAGGAATCCTCAGTCTTATGAATAGCAGATGAAGTAAAGCTGTCTGTGAAACATGAGGTGTGCTGTCAGAGGAAGACAGAGCTCACCATCTCCATGCAGCAAGAAGACCATGCCAATTTCCTACAAAGAAAGAGCTGCTGGATCTTGCATGTTGCTGTATCATGCTTTAGCAGTTCAGGATTTACCACTTCGGTGGCTGCTCAGACCTCTGTTGTTTAAACAGCTGAGGTTACCTTGCTGTTTTCTTGAAATCAGCTCTCCTCTTGAATTGAACTTTTTTTGGTGTGTAGGTGGGTCACCAGGGTTGTGCCTGCTAGTTGTGAAATACGTGGAGATGGTCAAAAGGGTTTCCTTTGTGTTTCTGATACCCAAACTGCTGCTTCATGTGGGTGTGTTTGAATGTGGTGGCGCTGAGGGTTAGCTTTCTATGAACTTGCATTCAGGTGCTTTGTCTCCTGACCATAGTGACTGGTATCCCTTGCACCAGATGGTTTTTCATAACCTCCTGTAATGCCTCTGCACCCTCCTCAAATTCTTCAAATACCAATCGTTCTGTGTTACTATCAATTAGCTCTGCAAGACACAGCACATGCTGTAGCTGCTTCCAAGCTACATATTTGGTGATCAGCCAACCATCAGGTTAGATGAGCAGGATGGTTGAGGCACTCTTGAAGTCTTTTCCTCAGGGAGAACTGTGGTGTAGGTGCTTCAGTGCTGACTCTGAAGGAAGAAAAAAAGAAATAATAAAAAATTACAGCTCTTGTTTTTGAGATGCTGCTCTTCTGGCATGGTTCAACCAAGTGGGTGTACAGAGGAAGAATTGCTGGGAGCAAAGCAGGAGGATAGACCAGTGGGGACACTCATGTGAGCCTGGTTATGTTCAGGTACTTAAAAAAAGCCCACAGTGAATGAGGGGGGAGTGGCTGATGTGACAAACACATAGTCCAGCATCTAGGAGGGACCAATCTTGCTGCCTACCCGGTGGCATGAGCAAGGCAGGAGCCAGCAGGCCATGGAGAGTGGTTGTTCCTCACTGCCTGGTACTCAGGAGACTGGCTTTAAAATACCATCTCCATTTTTCCTCCTGGAGTGCCCTCAGTTGAAAAGGGGGTGCCAACAAACAGGCCAGTGGTGAGTGGTTAGGAGGCTGGTGCATGTAGTGTGCCAGGAGCTGGGCTAGCCTGGGGAAGAGAAAGTCCTGCTCTCCTTGGAGGCACAGTGAACAAACATCAGTCGGTGGCTGCAGCTTAGGACATGGGTGTTTCCTAGTGAATGTGACAGGGAGACCTTGCTACAGGAATTGCATGTGAGAAAAGGTGGCCAGGGTGGCTGTTTTATCTCCATCCTTTGAAGACTTTCAAAATTTAGCTGGACAGTGCCTTGAGTGACCTGATTTGACTGTGAGGTTTGGAATTGACTATGACGAGTTTGGAGTAAGTGACCTCCAGAGATTCCTTCAGACTTTGTTCTTCTGTGATGAAGTCCTGCAAGCCATGCAGGTTGAAAATGGTCTTGGTAAGATATGCTTCAATCCTTTCAAATTCAAGTTACAAATGGATGCTTAAAGAACTTGAACTCCTAACTTTTAGAACATAATTGAGCTAATGAAGCCATTTCATAGAATCATAGAATCATAGGGGTTGGAAGGGACCTCGAAAGATCATCTAGTCCAACCCCCCTGCCAGAGCAGGACCACCTAGAGTAATACTTTATCTCCTTTAAAATGATGTCTGAGATTGCCCTTGAGCATTTGTGGATTTGACTGGTTTTTGTAAAAATCCATTGCATAGGAATTTCTCTCTGTGCTTTTCAATCAACAGTTCCATTTTTGTATTGACTTTAAATGTCCACACTGGAAGGTAAATTAATTTTATTAATGCCATAGTTAGCATGGACTGTCCTGACAGCATGAAGTGAGATAGGATCACTTGTCCCTCTTCAAATGTTAAGCATATTTAGTGGTTTTTGCAAGATCCCAATCTGGGACCATTTAGACTATTGCATCATGGCTGTTTTTAAAGATGAAGGGAACACTTTGTGCATGCTCCGAATGATGCTTTGAAATTTCCATAAATTTATTTCTGAGCCAGAGTCTTGTCATGTTTGCACAAATACTAATTGTCATTTTGAATTAGATGTGTGCCAAATTGTAGGCTATCTATCAAAGCATTTCTGCATTTTTGTGTAAGAGCGTGGAAGGAGTTTTCTTTTGGCTTGAACCCAAAAGGCTTTCAGAGACTTTCTTGTTTTTGTTACTCGTGAATTTGTAACCTGGAGCTATGATCATGCTGTCCTTTTTGGCTAGAAGTGTCCTAAAAAAATCTGCAGGAGGAGCTGGAGTTTTTGCTGTAACATGAGGTCCTCATACAGAAGTAAGGAAACTTTTATATGATTGAAATACAGTGGAGTTTTTTTGTTTGATTGGTTTAGTTTTGGTGTTTTTGTTGTTTTTTTTTCTTCAGGGGGTTGGGGATGATTTTGTAAAAACAGTTCTAGCTAAAATATGCAGAAGTGTCTTCAACTTCAGGTCACAAAAAAAAAAAAAACCCAAACAAAACAACCTCTAATTATCTAGTGGAGGTTTTAAGGCAAGAAACTATAAATACAATGTTGACCCTGTCATACTTCTTCTGCTTTTTAGGTGTTCTGGATTTGAACTAAATCTAAATGAGGTCTTAACTTTTTGTTCCTCAGAGCTTTTTGGCATGGCTTTGTTTTAGCAGCTTTTGTAATTTGGTGTTTTGTGACTCACCTTGAGCCTTTTGCCAAATAGATGTTACAAAATTAACTTAAGGGGCAGAGGAAGAGGCGTAAATCTATATATGGAACAGTGGCTGAGTCATGAATTAAGAAAACATGGTGTGCTTTTTTAACAGTATGTTCCCCTGTGCCCTCTAAGATCCCTGGTTTTCTCTGCATGTTAAATTAATAGCAGTTTTTCACCTTTGCTTGTGAAGATGTTTGCTGCCTTCCCTGTAGATGTCACCTCTTCTTTCCAGGCTGGCTTATTGCAATGAGCTCTACTCAGACTGAAGGAAATGGCACGTAGCACAAAACATCACTTCATGTTCAGCATGAAACACTCTGACCTTTTCTGCTCTTACAAGGTGGTATCAAGTACCTTTAGGTGGTAGAGATTTTACTCTAATCCTATCTTCATGCCTTCTCTTGCTACGAAGGGAGGAGGCTGAGAGTTCCCACTCCCAGAAGTGAGGGGTTAAATCAAACCCACAGTTTTAACTTTGAGGTTGCAACCGAGTTTAAGACAAGTGTTTCTGGACATCATCTTCTAGATATTCTTCTAGAGTCAGTTTAATGTACCTGCAGTGAGGAGTATATAGCTAACCCCCCTTTTTTTTTTTCCCAGCTGACTGGTAATGGTGATTTATCTACAGGATACAGTTGTAGAATCATCAGTATGTGTGGAAATGGTTTGCTTTAGGGAAATTAAAATTGTCCAATTTTTAATTTTTTGTGTTCTATCATACACAGTGATAAGCACAAGAAATGCACTCCAGCAAATTACAGGAGCCTGGAGCAGGAAAGTGAGGCATGCATGGTTTGCATCTTTGATGCTTCAGGGCAGGCTGCTGGCCAGGATTTTTCCTGTGCTGTGTAATTTCCTTCACAAAGTATCTTGCTAATTGTACCAGAGCCAGCACAAGAAGCTGGTGTTTGAGATGGTGGTTACTGTTAGAACGCAATGAGTTTCTCATTACTTGACATAGTTTGGGAAGAGAAGCATACCTATTTTTACAGTTTTTAATTGTTCATTTTCTTAATCATTTCAGCTGTTTTTACTGGGCTGTTAAACATAATCATTTTATTAAAATTGTGTGTTGAGTCGTGCACTAATGATTGGCCCAATCAAAACCAACAGAACCAAGGCTCCTGGCTTTAGACTGTCTCATGGGTAGATTTCTATTTTTGGTTTTATTTTGCTTTTTTTAGGCAAGCTATTAATGTAGAGGGATTGTTGCTCTAAGCAGAAAATGTTTATGGTAGAACAGGATGATGCAGCACAGAGCAAGTTACAAAAGGATAAGGGAAAAACAGCAGACATTGCATGATGGAAGGAAAAAAAAACAGAAGAAAAAAGTGAAACTTCCCTGGAGTTGCCTTATTGCTGACTTGAGCAGCGACCAGAGCTGGCTGGAGATCATACTGGCTGAGAGCTTATGATGGGATGTCAGTGACATAGCAGCAAGAAGGTATTTTTGGGAGAAGTGTACAGTGCCTGAAATTTCGGCTTGTCCAACTTCTGCAGAGTTGCCTGCCAGCTATAGATGTGAAATCAAAACTGTGAGAAACCTTAACGAGGGATCTGACCAATCTTGTCACATGAGGGGTCACAAGAAATCTGTGAAAGTCACAGGATGTCTCTGAAAGAGAATGTGCTAAAACCAGTTAGTGATACAGTCTTTTATTTTTATGGTGTTTCTAATACCTAGGAAAAATCTCATTACAAGATTTTTGTGTCTGAATTACAGAATGGTTTGGGTTGAAGGGCACCTTGGAGATCATGCAGTCCAATCCCCCTGGGGTGAGCAGGGAGATCTGCAACTAGAGCAGGTTGCTCAGAGCCTTATCCAACCTGACCTGGAATGCTTTCAGCAATGTGGCATCCACAGCTTCTCTGGGCAACCTGTTCCAGCATCTCACTGCCCTCATAAAAAGAATTACTTCTTTATGTCCAATCTAAATCTGTCCTCTTTGTGTTTTGAATAGTTGCCCCTCGTCATGTCACTAGAGAGCTTGGTGAAAACTCTTTCCATCTGTCTTGTAGGCCCCTTTATATACTGAAAGGAGAGAATAATGTCTCTGTTATCTTTAGAAAGTATAAAATGTGGGACCCCATCCTTCAGAAAAATAACAGAACTAGCTTTTATTTCAGCTTGTTCCTTCTGCTCTTCCAATGGTAATTTTTTTTTTGTTCCTTTTTGGAACTCATAGCATTTAATCAAAGCAAGGAGATGACAGTAGCTGGGCTGCTGGTGCTGAAGTTTGGGCAAGCAAAGGCCCAAATGAGATGCTAGATACTGTGAGACTTAATGTGTTTGAAAGTTGTTTTGTTGCTGTTTTTTTTGGTTGTTACTTATTTTTTTTTCCTTCCCCCCTGGTGTGTGTTTATTCTGATTTAACTTTTTTTCTAAAAGCTGTCTTTAGAGCAGTTCAAAATACTCCTGCTGTAAGCACTGGAGAGTACTCATTAGGTTCCTACCTGATCATGTAAACCCTGCCATACATCCAGCACCTTTTTGGTGATGACTTGTGAAGAAAAGATACACTGTATTCCAGAAGCATGATAGATTTTCTTGATGGTGTGGTGGTCTTTGATTGGAAAGACACTGATTTTTAAATTCACTTCTAAAAAAGATACATTTTTTCTTAATTTGGTAGAGGAAGGAGGACTGGGGCTGGAAGACTGAGCTGCCTTGGCACAGCACTGTGTGAATGAGCTCTGGGTCCTCTGATCAGCTCTTAGGGTGGGGAGGAGGGAGGGCAGCCTGTTGGGAGCTTAGCCTGACTCTGTAGCCATAGTGCTTGGTTGTCATCACTCACCTAATGCTGCATCAAACCTAATGAGCCTTCTGAGACATGGGGGTGTTGAGGTGAGTATGAAGGCTGTTGCTTCAAATGGGGCAAAGCCTGTTGGGATGCAAACTGAGTCCCTGCTGGGTGGCATCATGGTGTTCATAGTGCTCCCAGAGCTGGGCTGGGCACAGCTGAGCTGCTCTGATGTAGAATCAGCTTGGGTCCAGTGCTGTAGATTTGTTCATATTGCTTTCAAGCACTAAAGACACCTTCAATGTTTTGTTTGCCCAGCACCTGACCTAATAAATTCCACAGATTAAGGTTGTCTGTCTTTGAGATAATCCACTACTGGAATAACCATTTTATGGCAAACTGGTAGTTAATTGTATATACTTAAAATATATGTAGAATGGCATGAAAATCTTTCAGTTTTTCCACTGTTACTGTGTTTTATTATAAACTAATGAATAACCCTGATGGCTCAGGGCCCTTTGCTTAAAACGAGACCTGAAGTGAACATTGGAATATATGAGGTTGGCATTATCTTAAACTACAGAGCTTCAGATGGTGCTTCCCTGCCACAGCCCTTCCCTGTGGCAGCAGCACTTTGCTTGCCTGGCATGTAGGGGATCAAAGCCTCAGGAGCAGGAAGCAAAGTGACCGTGTTGGTACAGGGCTGTTTATCAGGACTGGTGCTGGCATGACTGGTATGGCTCACTGGGGAGGAGGCACAGGTAAAAATGGACCTGCTGTGTGTCACTGTTGTTTCTGAGGCCATGCAGGAGGTGTCCCACCTTCTCGTGAGCTTCTGTGAAGGTGGAACATCTCCCTTATGATGCATCACAAGGACTGCTGGGAGCATTATGCAACTGTCAAGTCCTCCACATGGAGCATGGATGTAGTGGCCCCATGAGGCTCAGCTCATGTCTCCTGTATAGTGTGACTTAAAACTACAGACTTAGGGAAGGCTGTGGTGAGAAGGCTGTGGTGAGGTATGTGTACACGGCATGGGCTCTGTGAGTTGAATCTACTCTTGCCTTGTTCAGTTTCTTTAATGGCTTGGAACAGATGGAGCACTGGAACAGGCTGCCCAGAGAGGTTGTGGAGTCTCCTGCACTGGAGTCATTCAAAACCCTCCTGGACGCCTTCCTGTGTGATGTACTCTAGGTGACCCTGCTCTGGCAGGGGGGTTGGACTGGATGGTCTTTCGAGGTCCCTTCCAGCCTCTATGATTCTATGATTCTATGATTCTATGATTCTATGATTCTATGATTCTATGATTCTATGATTCTATGATTCTATGATTCTATGATTCTATGATTCTATGATTCTATGAACTGCATCCCTGCCATCAGAGCTGACTGGAATCCAGCACCCTTGTGTTGTTGATACATTATGTTAGGAGGTGGTTTCTTGGCAGATTTTGGCTAGGTGCAAAGAGGACTAAGATCAGTGGATCCATCGAGGAAAACTACCAGGGTTAGGGACTTGACATTCATATTGCACATGTTGGACATTTTTATATCATTGTGGTTCCAGTCTCATGCCATGGACTTAATGCCTCTTGAAGGTCAGCATGCACTGAGTGTTCCTGGGCTGTGTGTCTTTGGTTTAGTTTCAGTGAAAAACTGCAGATTTCTGGCTGTGAGATTACTCCACCCTGAGCTGCAGGAGATTAAATGAGGATGATTTGGACCTGCATTGAGAAGAGCGTGCTCCTAATCTGGACTGAAACAATGATGTAGATGTTGATCTCAGTTGGGTTTGGTGCTGTCCTGTATCTGACCCTGCAGTGAGCCATCAGAGGGAGATAAAGTTGCAGAAAGTTGACACTAAGCAGTTTCCTCTCAGGCTGCTTCCTGTGTCTGATTTAGCAGCAGTATAACTAAGTGCTAATGGAAGGGCCGAGTCCAGGGGAGTGATCAAGTGAGTGCACACAGAAGAGAGGATGGGGTCACAGCATCCTTGGGTTAAGGTGTCTTGGGAGTGCAATTTTGGAGCTTCCCACTTTGTTGGTGATGCAGCTGGATCAGGCACCATGAGAAGGACAGCAGGAAATGCTGGATGTGTCCATCTGCCCAGTGTTCAGGCCTGGGGCTGCTTCTCAGGCTGAGGGCTGTTGAGGCATGAAAGGAAGGGCAGCAGGTTTTTGCACAGGACCAGTGGTCAGAGTGGTTTTCCCAGTAGTGGGAAATGTGAGGTGCTTCCTTTCTCAGTGTGGGGAAGACCAAAACCACATCTGTGCCCCAAAAGAGTACCTCAGCCTTTGGGGAACTGCTTGTTATGGTCATTGTGTAAATGGGAGAGTGAATCACAGGAGCAGATGCAGAGTACAGGAGGAGGAGCCTGGCTGCAGAGAGGGGAGGCTCTTGGCCAGGAGGGATTTCTCTTTGGTTACCTAATGCTGATGCCCACCTTGTGCATGTGTCTTACCAGGAGAGCTCCACAGGAAAAACTCCTGCAGTTTTGGAAACGGGCTTGAATTTTGAGGGCAATTGTGAGTCCAACAGGTCTTTTTAAGGGAATTATGTGGTGTTGAAGTGGAAAAAAAAAACCAAACAAACCCAAACCCATTCTCGTAACCACTACTTACATTTAACACTTAGGGAGCTGTTTTACTTGTTCAGCACTGGATCATCTGAACTACTTTTTCAGTGTCAAGATCTGTCTTCAGTGGCCAAACATGTGCTATGGTATTACTATTAAAACAACTGAAACTCTTAAATCTTGCAAGTTGTAGGAATCTTTTGAGGGGAAAGCAATTGGAAGGAGCTTTCTCCTGCAGTCCAACAGCTGATTTTGAGGTGTGAAGAGAATTGTGATAGTTAAAGGGATAAGGCCATGTCTTCCCTCATCTTTTGGCTGAAGTGTAAGCTTGCTGTGATCTGTAAAGCTGGATGCCTTTGCAAATCTGTGTGCAACTGCTCCTGCATGAGAACAAAGAAGCAAGCTTGGTTTTATAGAAGGCTAAATTTTGTGGGGTTTTTGTGGTAGAAGTGGGAATAACAGTACTAATAAAGTTTGTTTGGGGCATCTAGCAACTGTCTGTTATGATGAACTGGAAAAGTAAGATCTCATTTTCTAATGTAACTGCAGTTCTGCTGGCAAGATGCTTCTGGAAGCCACACAACTTTCCAGGGTTCATGTTCCAATAAGTGACTGAATCTGAAATGACCTAAAACCTGCCTGAAGAGACCTTTATGGTGCATGTTGTGCAACTCAAACTCCTCTTGTTGCCTGATGTTGGTCTCTGTCCCTCCAGCAAGTTTCAGCAAGACTTCCTGAATAGCTTGAGAGTTACATGCAAGGATTTAAGTTATCCCACAATATTTTTTCTTCATTTTATAAGTCATTAAATGTGTTTTTCATGGATTTATCTGGTTTGTGTCTTTTTCTGCCTACTACAGAAAGGTCATTGGATTCTGGAAGTATTGTCATGTCTGAAAGTACTAAGAATGTGAAGTTATGTTCTTTGCTGGACGAGCATCTTGGTTGTTACTACTGAAGACACAGCCATGCTAGAACTTTACTCTTTTCCTTGATTTATTTATGTTTGGGTTGGTTTTTTTTTGTTTTTTTGGTTTTTTTTTCTGCTTGGGCTCTTGGAGGGCCTCAGCTGACCTCTGATAGCCAAGTTGAGAGAGGAGTCTCAGTAGCTGAAACTTGTTTTGTTTCAAACCTTTGTTTGAAATACATGCAGATGGGTGTTATGCAGCCATGCTTATTGGGAGACTTGCCTTCTGCTTTTCACCAGTACCTGGTTGGCAGAAGAGCTGGTTGGGTAATTTTGGGGCAGTGGAGAGCCCACCTGTGCCAGCAGTGACTGAAAACCCTGTGCAGGCAGCGTTGCTGTGTTGGCCAACAGTGTGAGTGATTTGGTTGAAGAGGCAGTGGTGTTAGCTGGGACACTTTTCCTTCTTGCCATGGGGAACCAGTGTCATCTGTAGAATCATAGAATCATTCAGGTTGGAAGGGACCTCCAAGATCATCAAGTCCAACCATTGAGCCATTAGGGCTCTAAAGTCCTCTGCCAAAACAGATCAGAATCTGTCAGGGTTGGAAGGGACCACAAGGATCCCCCAGTTCCAACCCCTCTGCCATGAGCAGGGACACCTCCCACTAGATCAGGCTGCCCAGAGCCTCCTCCAGCCTGGCCTTAAAGACCCCCAGTTGTTGATGGGTCTGACTGGCTTTGACACATTTCATTATTTCGTTAGTTAGTTTGTCATCTTACTTGAAACCAAGAGCTGAACAGAGCACTCCCATAAGGCCTTGCCACAACCACCTCTTCTCCCAAATATGTCTGGTCAGACCTTCTCACTGCTGATTTAATCAATCCCTTGCCCCTGAAAATGGGTCAAAACCTTCAAAAAGCACCATCTGGGAAGTTCTCTAATTATGTTGGAGACCTGTCATGGCTGAATGACAGAAAGCTGCCACCTAAGGTATATCTTTGTCTTGAAGCAGTGACAGAATTGCTGAGGCTGGAATGCACCTTTGGAGACCATCTAGTCCACCTCTTCTGCTCAGAGCAGGGTCAGCTACAGCAGGTGGCTCAGGACCATGTCTATTTGGGTTTTGGGCATGTCTGAGGAGACTGTACAGCCCATCAAGTCAAACCTCCATTGTTTAGTCATTCTTGCAGAGTGTGTGCATATATATACAGGCTTGAGAGGTGGGCCCATGCCAACTTTATGAAGTTCAACAAGGCCAAGTGCAAGGTCTTGCACCTGGGTTGGGGCAGTGCCAAGCATAAATACAGTCTGGATGGAGTATGGATTGAGAGCAGTCCTGAGGCGAAAAGGCAGTGCCAAGCATAAATACAGTCTGGATGGAGTATGGATTGAGAGCAGTCCTGAGGAGAAAAACTTGAGGGTGCTGGTTAATGAAAAGCTCAACGTCAGCCAACAATATGTGAGTGCAGCCCAACATGAGGCTCCATCCAAAGAGGCATGGCCAGCAGATGGAGGGAGGTGATTCCCCTCTTCTGCTCTCATCAGACCCCACCTGGAGTACTGTGCCCAACTCTGGAGACTTTTTACCAGGGCTTGTAGTGAGGGTACAAGGGGTAATGGCTTCAAAGTGGAAGAAGGTGGATTTAGATTAGACGTAAGGAAGAAGCTCTTTACTGTGAGAGTGGTAAAACACTGCAGCAGGTTGCTCAGGGAAGTTGTAGATGCTCCATCCCTGGATATGTTCAAGGCCAGGTTGGATGGGGCTTTGAGCAGTGTGGTCTAGGGGGAGGTGTCCCTGTACATGGCAGGGTCTTGGAAGTAGATGATCTTCAAGGTCGCTTTCAACCCAAACCATTCTATATGTGTGTGTGTGTAAGTGGAATTTGTTCTGTTTCAGGTTGTGCCCACTGGTTCTCATGCCCTAACTGGGCACCACTCAGTCTTCTCCACACCCTCATCAGGAAGGTCTCACTGAGCCTTTCCTTGTATGAAGATACTCCAGTCCCATCATCATATTCACGGCCCTTTGCTGGGTTTGCTCCGTTGTGTTCATGTCTCTCTTGTGCTGGGGAGCCCAGAACATGCCTCAGCAATCCAGATGGGTCTCACCAGTGCTGAGCAGAGTGGGAGGATCATCTCCTGTGGCCTGCTGGCCATACTCCTCCTAATGCAGCCCAAGATGCTGTTGGCTGCCTTTTGCTGTGAGGATACCTTGCTGGCTTGGGTCAATTTGGTGTCTACCCTAGCTCATCCTCTGCCAAGCTTCTTTCCAGCTGAGCAGTCCACAGCCTGTACTGGTGCCTGTGGTTGTTCCTCCCCAGGGGCAGGGCTTGGCATTTCCCTTTGAACTTCATGAGGTTCCTGTTGGCCTGTGTCCTGGTTCCGTGTAAAAAGGGGTTCAGGGCAGGACCCACACGGAACAGAACTGTGTACTCGCCTCTCCCCCACCCCCTCGAGAGAGCGCGAGAGACAATTTTAAGTATATTGTTCAACAAGGAACAGAAAATGAAAAAGGGGGGTAAGGAAAATAATATATATAAAGATCAGGGGAATAATACAAAAGATAAAATATACAAAACCCTCAGAAATGGTTCCAGGGTCCCACGGAGTGAAAGGAGAACTTTCCTCTCCGAGCTCCAAGGCAGGAGTGAAATAAGAACCCACTCCCTGCCTCTTATCAGAGTGTGTGTGGGAAGGGGAGGGAATACAATGGTTCACCCCCACCCGGGGTCCTCCCAGTTGCTGGAAGGTCACGCCCCCATTCCAAGCCTCAAACCACAACAGCCTGTTTCCTCTCACTGTTGAGGTCCCTCTAAACAGCAGCCTACCCATCTGGTCTGTTGACCACTCTGCAGTTTTGTATCATCTGGAGACTTGCTGAGGGTGCATTCAGTGCCATCACCCAGGTCATTCATGAAGATCTTGAACGACTCAGCGCTGACTCCTGTGGCACACCACTGGTGATTCTCCTCCAGCTGGACCATGTGTCATTGTCCACAGCCCTTTGAGCCTGGCATTTTGGGCAGTTTTCAGTCCACTTCACCTGATGCTCACCTGGCATGTACACCATTGGTTTGTGTATGAGGATGTGATGGGAGACATTGTCCACTGCTTTCCCATTAGCCAGTGAAGTAGCCATTGTCTTGTGAAAGGCTGTCGGGTTGGTCAGGCATCATTTCACCTTCATACATCTCTGCTGATTCCCACTGTCACCACCCTGGTGCTCTTGGGTGGCACTGGCTCAGCTGCTTCATTGCCCAGGGCTTCCACCCCTTGACTGCTACCAGGGCACTCAGTGTAGTCCTGTGTTTCCAACTCTGTTCTGTCAGCTCTTACAGTCTGTTATAATTTGTTATCTGTAATACTCTAATCAAGCTGACTCTGATTCAGCCTGTCAGTGTTTTGTTTCCTTCCCTCTTTCCTTGGTTGGAAGCATGTACCCGGTGATGTCTTATGTTTCTGTTTGAGTTCTTGCCAGAGCAAGATTGCCAATTACTGGTTAGAGATTTAGAGACTTTGTGTCAGCATAGGATGTGGTCTGTGATGGCCCATGCTGCTTGTGAAAGCTCAAGAGAACGTTGGCTCCCTCTTGGGTAAGCTTTGGTCCTGCTGGATGTACAGGAAAAGCACAGTTAATCTCATAGGGTTCATGCAAAAGCTTGAGGAGACTAGTTTTCATCCAGGACTTGGTCATTTGATGTGTTCCAGAGAAGGGCCACAAAGGTGATGAGAAGGCTAGAACACCTCTGCTCCAAGGACAGGCTGAGGGAGTTGGGATTGTTCAGCCTCGGTAAGGGAAGGCTCCAGAGAGACCTTCCAGTGCCTAAAGGGGGCCTATGAGAAAGCTGGAGGAGGACTTTTTACAAGGGCTTTTAGGGATTGGACAAAGGGTGATGGCTTCAAATTGGCAGAGAGTAGATTTAGATGAGATGTAAGGAAGAAGTTCTTCACTATGGGGGTGGTGAGACACTGGAGCAGGTTGCCCAGGTAAGCTGTAGATGCTCCATCCCTGGATGTGTTCAAGGCCAAGTTGGATGGGGCTCTGAGCAACGTGGTTGAGTGGGAGGTGTCCCTGTACATGGCAAGGGGGTTGGACCTAGATGGTCTTTAAGGTCACCTCCAACCCAAACCATTCTATGATTCTGTCATTATTATAGATAATTGATTTGGGTTGGGTGTGAAATAGAGAAGGCTGTGGAAAAAGCAGAGGGGAGGTAAGATAGCTTGGGCAGGGGTTTTTTTTGTTGCTGAGGTGTTCTGCTGCACCTTCTACCAGTTGAGACTTTTTGTTTTTTGAAAGTTTTGACCAGGTTGTGTTATTGCAGTCAGGATTGCTGCTGACTGATGGTAGTATCACATCTGTCCTTCAGTAAAATTTTTGAGTGAAAAATTGAAACATTCACAAGTATAATTCAGAAGCATTCAGAACTACTTCAAGCATTCTGAAGTATTATCCATGGACTGACATGATTCTTAATTATTGTAAGGAGCTTAAAAGCATCTGGCACCACTGGACTCTGTTTTCACTTGGGTAAATGTTATACTTAAGGACCTTTCACAGACTTATTTAATCTGGACTGCTTTGGTAGTAGAATGCCCATCACACTCCAGTCTGAATTTCCTGGATGGTTCATCTAGTGTTCTAATATTGAGAACCAAAACTGGCAAGTGTTCCTCTTGAGGATCACTTTGTAGTGAGATGTGTGGCTTCTTGCTTTTTGTGGCATCACATGGGGAAAAATAGTATAGGGTGAAACTATCTTGACATACCCTGTGACCTCTGGTGAGATGACAGAGTTTAGGTCTATTTTATATACGTACCCATGAGAGTGAGGGTGGTATTGAGTGTCACTGACAAATACAAGAGGGAATTTCAGCACCTAAATTTCAAATGTGAAAAGCTGAAGTTCATTTACTGCTATTTTTCTTTGGAACAGACACATGGATGATGGCTGGGAGGTTCTTGAGATCCTCCTTTGGTTGCTGGCGTGACTGAGTCTGTGTTTTACACTGTGGAAAGGTGACCAGAATGAACGTGTTGTTCATTGCAAGCACAAATATAGAATTGCTCCCCCAAGGAAGTAAAGAAGCTTTCAAATAATTAGTTCATGTTGACATAGTGTGGGTATGATTACCTACTACTGCTGTGGAAAAAGCACCAGGTGTTCAGCAGCTTGAGCTGTCCTCTGCCATGCTGCAAGCATTGACCATGTCTGACACAGATCTGATCCATTTTCCATGTTTAACTTTATAAAGCTGTCCTGTAGTGTGCATATGGAAGTACAGAACCTGCTAATGTGCTTGAAACCTGAGTTTTGTCATGAGAGAAATAGGTAACGTTGATATATCTCACATTTGTAGGTTTACAAAATGGTTGGGTTGAGTTAGTTGGAAGATGATATTTTGATTTCCAGGCTGTAGGTGATGAATGCTCATTGTCTTTATGATTTGTGGCTGCCAGAATTTCCTACCTGTTGGGCAACATTTCATGTTAATCACTCAAAAGACAATTTGGTGCAGAAACAAGACAAAACTACTCTGCTTGCTGCAGGCAGGAATGGAGATATACGATGCTTTGAAGCAAGCTTAGAGCTAATACACTTGGCAAAAAGAAATGCATACAGTACAAAAAGTGTATGTTAGGAGATCCAGATAACTCTGGTGCTGAATTCTCTTCATAATGAAGAAAAACTTTTTTTTCTTAAAAGAAAAAAGCAAAACTAAATCTTCATCTTTATATTCATCTGGTTCCTTTCTTAGTGGGTGTTTTCAGAAAATAATTTGCCAGACAGATCATTCTAGCTTCTCTGTGTTTGGCACCGTGTAGTTATTTTTTAACAAGGGTCTTTTGACTTACCTATAGGCAGCAGAGGGATAAAGGCTATTAGAATCAAAAATAATTAAAATCAGAATTATACATTGATTTAATGGAGCTGTAAGTTCAATACCAGGAGATAATACATTCTCACATTTGATGCCTCAATTTGTGAATTAATTGTTGGATATTATTGTATGTTGGTAGAACAAAGAGTAACCTGGGAAAAAAAAAACTTTTGTAGCCATTCAGGATTTCTGTCTTTTAACCCTTTTGTGTGTGATCTGCAGAGGAGAAGGAGGCTTCAGTGAGAACAGTGTGCTGTTGGGTAGTGCCTGAGCATTCTGACTGGATCTGAGAGGGAACATTATTTGATTGCTGCAGATTTGTGGACATTTCTGGTGTAAACAGAATTTCTTGATGAAGAAATAAGCCTTTGTTGCCAGTCAAGCCTTAAGCTGTCAGTAAACAACTCGCATGGATCTTGTGCCACAGATGGACAAGCATGTAAATACATTGCTGTGTTCCTCTGAATAAACTTCATGAGATCAAAAGTAAAGCTCACTTGCTTATTTTTCTTCATACAAAAGCAGAGGAATCTGAAGGAAGGTGCCTTTTGCATGTCTCTGCAGTTGATAAGTTGTATGGTACTGTCAGTCATACACCTTCTGGCTGCATCCCATTTCTTGGCTCAGAGCTGCAGAAGTGTTGTGTGTGCAGCAATCAGTTATTTTGCAGATCTCCTATTTGCAGTTACTATTCTAATTAAGGAAGCCCTGCAAGTTCACACTGTACATACACAGTTTGAACCTTTCTTCCTTCTTGGCCCCAAATATGCATTGACTAACAAATGCTTGCCCTGTGGGAAGTGATTCATAGTTGGTAAATCTTGGGCTGGGACTTGGCTGGGGAGAGAAAACCCACTGCCAGCAATTCCTTACACCATGTAGACACAAAAACCTACCCCCCACCAACAAAATGTGACCTGGTGTCATATTCCTAAATTTGTTCTAACAGGGGACTGTCCAGTGTTTTTTTCCCCTTCTCCAAAGCCATGTGGCACACTACAGTTCCCAAATGATGCTGTGGGAGGGGAAATGCTTGTGGGTAGGTCTGCCTCTCTCTGCAGGCATGGCTTTCAACTGGTGTCTCCACGTCAGACTTGCATTCACTGTGGTGGTTTTCTTTTTCTTTTTAGTGGACTATCTCGTGGAGTATGACTATGATGCAGTGCACGATGATGAGTTAACTATCCGAGTTGGGGAAATCATCAGGAATGTGAAAAAACTGGAAGAAGAGGGATGGTTAGAAGGGGAGCTAAATGGCAAGAGGGGCATGTTCCCTGACAATTTTGTGAAGGTGAGTTTTATGCATTGACTTGGTTTTGTTGTGATTGTCCAGCAGGCTGGTTATTGTTGAAATGGTTAGAGTATGCATCCTTTCTATTTGCAACAATGTTTTTTTTTTCTTGACTGGAAGACCTTTTATAGGATAATTTTTAGTATGCTTTTGAAGGCCTTTTTGTCTAAGTTCTGCTGTTCTTAGTCAATGTTGCATTTCTTTTAGTCTGTACCCTTGAACAGTATGTTCTGTCTCCTTCCTGCTGCTGCAGTGCACTGTTAGCTGCAGCCACAGTTACCTGCTTTCATGAAATGAACTGATGAAAAAAAGCCAAACCATAGAACATCCCTAAATCTCCCCCTACATAGGGCATCAAGTCATGAGAGAGCTGGGAAAGTGGGATCACAGCTCAGTCAGCTCAGCTATCATGCAAAACTCCATCCTCAGGCTGTGGCTGTGTGAGTTCTTCAGCCTGGATTAAGCTGCTTTGGGTGAAGGAGCAATTCTGCCCTATCCTGGACTCCCTGTTGCTGGCACTGACTTTCTTGTGACCGTGCAAAGGGGCAGGGCAGGGAAAGTGTCCAGCTACAATCAGGTTGGCTTTCAGATTGTTGTTTCCTGAGCAGGCAGGTATTTGCTGCTGTCAAGTGGGGAGCCAAGTGAAGGGTGTGTGGAGAGTGCTCCCCTGGGCTGCAGCACTGTCCTGTCTCTTCATCAGTTGTGTTGCCATCGTTGTAAATACAACCCTCCTGTCTGGGGTTTCCATCTCACTTGGTGCTGTGCCACTGCCTTGCTGTAGTTGTCTTCTGCTCTGAGAGATTGCTTCTCAAACCTTTTATTTAACCTTTTATATTTATTCTGTGCTTGCCTCCTGCTTTCAGTTGAAGTTCTTGTTTGCACTGTCCACATTTTTCTGTTTTTTTTCTCCAGATTTTCTAAGTATAATGCCAGAGATGCACCTTTTTGTTAGCTGCTTACAGTGAGGAAGTCTGCAAAGCAGCTGGACGTGCTGTTCTATGTCTAACCTCTGAAATTCAGAGCCTGCTGAGCTGCTACTTTCTCATCTAAACTACACAAGTGTTAAGGCAATGTTATGCTTTCCTTTCTAACCTTTTTAGCAACTTCCAAAGATTCCTTAGAGAAGCTTCCATAATGTATAATCAGAGAGAACTTGGATATTCCTGTTCTCTCTTGAAGTGAAATTAAGAATTGCACAACAGAACTATCTAATGTATCCTACTGTGATATTTTTATATCACTAAACCCAAGGGGAAATTTGTCCAGTGCTATAAACACTTCTTTACTCTTGCATACATTAAATTTGACAAATTTTCTGTTCATCTTGCTGAAAAAGCAAAATTACTCATTTTTGTTTTACTGTGGTGGGATTTGGGTAAGGGAGTAATGCAGTTGTTCTCACAGAGGACCTTTTACCAGGGAAGAGTTTGTACAAATGCCTTTCAGTTGTCTAGTGTTAACTTATTTATAGTGAAGTTCAAAATCCATTTGTGGTTTTGTGTCCTCTATAAATAGTAATTTTACCTTAAGGGGTGTTTTGATGATTATTGTGTTGATGATGTACTGAATTGGCACTCAAGTGCCACATAGGAGGAAAGCATCAGACACAGCTCTTCACTGGTTCTTCTGTCTGTCAAAACCATCTTTCTGCTCAACAGCAAAGAGGGGTTGCATGTGGCTTGTTTCCATGTTAAGTACTAAAGTTGTTGGTTTTTTTCTTTTTCTTCTGCAGCTGTGGCTTTTATAATCTTCATTTAAAATTATTTCCATCCTGAAAAATCTTTATCCATCTCAGTTCCAGGTATTTTTACTCTACAGCTGCTCAGTATGTGCATGGCATGGTTGACTAGCCACAATTCCAGGGGACAGTTAGTTTTCTACAACTGGAAAGTAGGAAACTGGGATTTGGAAAAGTGGAGAGGAAGTTGTGTAGAAGAGAACAATCTCTTTGGTTTCATCACAGCTTGCCTTTTCTGATGGAGCTGAGTGCAGTTATGAGGCTGATCTGGGAACTTTTAAGATGGTATGTGTGAAGCAGAAAACTGTTGTGCTGCAGTAGAGAGGATGGGAAACCATTAATTATTAGGGAAGTGAAAGTCATGGCTTTCTTCATGGCTGGTGTGATTATGGTTTCTTCTTAAAAGGTAATTTACATGTAGTGATAGTTTGAGAGACTGTTTCTGGGAAAGCTGTTGCAGAAAAGTGGATTATTTTTTTTCCTGCCTGCCCTCCATCAACTGTTCTGATTTGCCACTGCTGTAGGTTGTTGCTAGTGCAAGATCTATGAAATGCTGCTGAGACTGGACATACCAAGCCTCAACAACTAACTGAAAATGTTCCTGCTTGGCCTCCTGCAAGGTTAACACCTGCAAGGTGGGGTTGAACTGCAAGAGGGAGGTGGAAACAAGCTGAAGCAGGGTTGTACTTTGGCCTTGTGAACAAGGAAGGTCCCTTGAGAAATGGATTTACTCGTTTGCTGCCTCACCCAGTAGCTGAGCACCACCAGGTGGTGGTGGCCTCTGTGTTCTTCTTTAAAAGAAGCCTTTGATTTTTCATCAGGTAACAGCAGGAGAGCTGGGGGGAGGTGCTAATTCCAGCTATTTTGGTTTTTGCTCATTTTATTCATTTGTTCTTTATCCTGTCCAAGGGTAGGAAGAGATCTTGCTGCCTGGCAGCCAGGGACAGCTTACAGCTGCCACCAAGGCAATGTGTGGCTGCTGCTTCCCTCTTTGAAGGACAACCAAGGTATTGTCAGGAGGATTTGGCTGCATCCTGCCTGGATGTGTCAGGTGCCCCAGATTGAGACTGCATCCTCATTGCTAAAGCAGATCAGTCCCCTTCTGTTCCCTCCTTCTGGGCTCAGCCAGTACGTAGGATTTACTGACACACCACTTTTCATACAAATTTTGCATGATTTGATAAATGCATCATTTTTATTTGAAGTATGACCAAGTGCTCTCAACTTCTTTTTGAGCTGTTAAAATCATGTAGGAAAGACCCTTTGGATTATGTCTTCCTTTCTTCCTCAGGTCTTCTAAATATTGCAGAACAGTTTTATGTAGTGGTAGTGGGTTCATGCTTCATGCAGAAGTAGTGATTGGGCCATTGCTATCAGAAGTGCAGCAGAGAATGATGATAATGTTGTTTTTTTTTCAAATATGTTAGGATGTTGTAAAGCCAAGCTGGTGAGCTAAGGATTACATGAGTTTGAAGTACTCATATGCAGAAGGGAATATATGGAAGCTTCCAGTGGATGCTGTTAACTCTTTGGTTGGGTTTTTTTTTTTTTGCTTCCACCCAAACTTTTTGCCCATTGATAGTGAGATCCTGAAGGAGGATTGGTGGTGCCAGCTGGGACCTGTGCAGTTTCTCTGAGCCCACCACTGGGTAGGTTAACCAGTGATCTGAGACAGTCTGTCCCAAATAATGCAGTTCTTGGTGTTGATTTCCACTTATGTTGTTTTGTGTTAAAAGAAGGAGAATGTGTAGACTCAGTTGAGAGGCTTTAACATCCTTAACTTTAACAGTGTGACAGTGTCACTGCGTTGGATGAAAAGCAGGAGGTATTGTAAGGGTTGGGAAGGAAGCTGGGGGCAGGGGAGGATGTCCAAAGCAGTCTTGCAACCAGAGCTCAGGGGTGGTGGAGAAGCTTGCAGTGACTGCAGAGCTGGAAACAAGTAGGTAAAAAGATAAAAGTACAAGCAATTACCCTGTCCACTTGTGAAACTCATTTCTCCTTTTCTTGAATTTGCTTTTCAGTACTAGGCCTTTTAAAGATTTTCTGCCTGTATTGCAATGCTGGATTTTGGAGTGCCTAGATTTCCAATTTTGTTAGCAAACCCTGATTTGAAATTCCTGTTTGAATTGTGTGTGTCTATGCTTGTAGCGAGGTTGGAATAGTTCAACTGGAGTTCTTGTTCCTGACATTGTTACTGCCATTTTTCTCCCTCTTCCTGTATGCAATTGAAAATAAACAACTTCATAAATTCCTGAAAGGAATTAGCAGTGGAAACCTAGCAGACTTTTATTGTTTTCTTTGAGAGTGGCTTTTCCTTTCTGAAATTCATCACGGTGTAAAATGTGCACGCAGACATTCATCCCCAGTGTGGGTTAGAGCAGTGCAGTAATGCTGTTAGACTGATTGTGTGAGGTTTTTGGAGATAGCATCATAGAATCATTAAGGTTGGAAAAGACCTCTGAGATCATCAAGTCCAGCCATCAGCCCAGCACTACCATGATCACTAAACCCTGTCCCAGAGTATCACATCTACCTATTTTTTCAACAACTCCAGGGGTGGTGACTCTACCATTTCCTTGGGCAGCCTGATCCAATGCTTCACCAAATGTTGATGTGTTAAGGTGCATGGTAGATGGAAGGGTTTTTAGTTTTGTTTGTACGTTTTTTGGTTTTTTTTTTGTATTTTATTCTTTGTTTAGTTTGGATTTTTTCTTTCTTTCTTTCTGAGGACTTGTGTTCACTGTCCAGTCAGCTGTTGTGCTTTTAAGCTGGAAGCGATGATTTGGTGTTTATCCTTCTGCTCATTTTTGAAGGTTTTTGTGTACACGTTGCTGAGAAGTTTTTTAGAAACTGAAGTTCTGTGGTTTATTTATTGCTGTCTTGATTTTGTAACTAGCTCTATTGTGAGTAATATGACTTTCCATGGTAGTAAAACCAGTTCGATCATAAGCTCAAGGAAGTAACTCAAAAGAGGGAGGAGCAGTGGAGAGATTAATTAGTAGCTTTCATCAGTTAAGGTAGCAGAGTTTGCTGGGAGGCTTTGGGGGCATTTAGGTGAGCAAGGTGGACACTTCCACAAGTGTGTTTGGGCTATGCAGCACTCCAGCCACCCTCTCAGCAGAGGACACGTGTGTGACGGAGCCCGTTCGGAGGAGACTCTCTGCCCGTGCAGGTGCCTGCAGCTGCTCCTGCCTAGCTTAGTGCTGAGCCTGGAGCCTTCTCAGGTTAACACGTGAACTTTGCTCACTATGACATTTATCTTCCTCCCCCTAAATAAAAAAAAAAAACCAAACCCTGCAATGCTGGGTGTGTTCAAGCAAATATGTCCTTGGAAGTGGTAAGCTTGCTTTATTTTCTGTACGCTCTTAACATCAAATAATGGAAACAGACTTTGAGTGTTGGGATAGAGAATGTGAACAGCAGCACAATTAACAGTTGTGATTGCAATATAACTTTTAGATTGCATTTAATATGCGGTGTAAATTCTTGGCCTTAGAGTTGTTTGTGTAGTAAGATTACTTGGGTTTGATTTAGCTTATTTACCCTTGGGTAGTGTAGAGAGACTCTTAGGAACTGCAGACAGCCGTGGTGCCTGCATGAGGAATTTCTTTTAAAAAGGGTGATTTATTTTTAGGGGTTACTTTCTTGTTCAACTTCCTGGTCTATGGGCTTGTCTAAACAAGACAAAACCCAAACCCCTTTCCTTCCCTTTAAAAGCCACCCTAGAGAAAAACCTTAAGAGTATTAGCACAGTTGACCTGCCTTAAGGCTGTGGCTTTGCTGCCTCCTTCCTATGCTCTCGCTGGTGGGATGCTGTTAAGCACCAAGTGTGCAGTGAGCTGGTGAGGGAAGTTTTAGCTGAAAGGTCCTTCAAGCATAGCCTCTTCATAATTCCTTTTCAAAAATAGAAAACTGACCTCGCCCAGAACTTTAAACAGGAATCATGGAGTCAGGAAGGCTCGTGGGCAAGACAGTGTCTCTCTCCTCTGGGTTGGTCTTCATTCTAACCTAAGTGCAACTAACTAGCATAGTAACATTAAAAAAAAACAAACAAATAACCAAAAACCAACCAAACAGATTAATAACTGTAAGCTTTTTAAACAATAAAATGAAAAAAAAAGGATAGCATAAACCTTGTAGGTTAAGCAACGTGCATCTAGTTTGAAGTAATTTGGATATCTTTATAGAATGGAATAAGTTACAGATCTATTTCCAGAATTTTAGGATTTGCTTATTGGCTGTGTATTCTGTCCAAATTCTTTGTATCCAAGTAAGGCTTGGAGAAAATTAGTTCTGGAGTACTTTATATAATCCTGTCAGTCAGATGGTAGGATTAATAATTTGGTTTATGCAGCTTTTTCCTTTGTCTTACTGTCGTTTTTCGGAACCTGCCGTCTCAGTGGGTTGGGGGGGGAGGTGAGACCGGGGGGCTCAGGGGTGTCGCTGCCTTCCCAGGGACAGGCAGCCTTGCTGGGAAGAAGGCAGTTCTTGCCCTGAAGCTGGCAGTTCTTGTTTTTCAGAAACGAAGATAACATGTAAGATTGAAAGCTGTGTTAAGTAATTCTGGTTTCAGTGCTGAGCGTATGAGAGAAATGATCAGTGTAAGGTGGATCTTTGTCTCGTGGCACAAGTGGAGCAGAGCGTTCAGGCTGGTGCTGTAAGGCCTCCTGCCAATACAATGGTGCCATCCGTTGCTCCTGCTGATTTTTCTTTTGGCTTTTGAAGAAAATAATGCCACTGGAGAGTGTGTTACCAGGGGATGCCGTGTGGGATTGCCTGAGCTGCTCCTGCTAATGCCATCCATCAGCATGTGTCTGGGATTTGGCAGAGTGGTGATAATGCTTCCTGTGCTTGGGAGGTGAGAGACAGGTCTCTCCTAGTCAGCTATTTTGACCTGAATAAACAAGGAAATGGCTTTCTTCCAAACAGAATATCAGGATAAATGCCTTGGGTGAGTCTTACTTGAGATGGGGGAACCATTGGTTCTACAAAAAAAATAATAGAAATACCCAAACAGCTGAAAACGTTGGTAAAAATTCCTCCAGTGGCACTGATGCATAAACAAAGCTGTGTATGAGTTTTGTTGCAATTTAGAGCTCATCATGGATGATTATTTTTATTATTATTCCTGTGACTTTTGCAGTCGAATCCCTGGATTGACTGGGTTTATACCAGCTGAGCCCCAGCCCTGTGAGTTCCCTCTGTAAACTGTATCTGGCATGAAAAGGGGAAAAGTGAAGTCTTGAGGCTAGTTTGGGTTTGCAGGTCTGAGACTTTGTACCATGGAGCTGCTGTGTCTGACCCAGCTATGCCAGCACAGCTTCTGGTGGGCACCTGCACACCAGGTTGTCTCCTTGTATCATCACTAGGTCCACACTGGGATGTTATTCCATGGTCAGTGTTGGCTGGGGATGTGTGAATTATTTCATATTCCAAGGCAGTATAAATACATTGATTAGAAAGATATGGGATGAGATAGTATGTGGCTGTGTGATTTATTTATCTTGGTGGACTGTTGGTCTTGATGGATCTGAAATGTCACAAATACTTTTCTTATAAGTTAACTAAGGGCAGAAAATTCAGTGAAATTATGTGAGCCTTTCCCTGTTCTATGTGAGTGGGTGTTTTAAAATTGTTAAAATTAATTCACCTGTCAAGAAGGTTAGTTTGCTTTTGAAAGTTGTTTGTTGTTTTGTTTTTTTTTCTTTAATACTGAAGACAAACCAAACCAAAACCTCACCAAAACCAACTTGTAGCATCATTAAATCTTCCGTGGCTGAATGTGAACACAATGAAGAGAACAGTGATGCTTCTTTTAATATGTAGTATTTTAAAATATATTTATATATTCTGTAGTTAAAAATACTGTGTTCCCAAGAGCATGAGAAAAATGGAAAGAGCTCCTAAATTTTGCCTCAGTGACAGTACTGGTATGGAAGGGAACTTGAGGTGCTGTTTGGAAGAATGGCAGGATAAAACATGGTTAACGACTGGGGTGAATCCTGCTTAAAAAGCTAATTATTCTCTCTGGTTTGAGTTGTACAATCAAGAAACCTGGATGTGTGCCTCTTGCTTTTCTACATGGAGCATTGGCTTGTGATGTTCCTGCTGTAACTGCCCACTCCTGGGTACCCCTAGTGCTGCTCAGGTTGGGCAGTTGCACAGGCTAGCCTGGGATGGGCAGCAGGTGTATCCATGTGGTTATTCCTTTAACCACATGAAACAAGCTGCTCTTTTGCCCTTCCTTATTTCATTTTTACACTTGATTTATGTGTAATTTTATAACTTCCTCTCCGAGCACTGGGGAGAGGTAACCAGAGGTAAGCTGGAAGCTTGCAAACAGGGTGTGTTCCCTCTGAGGGTGTTTGCAGCCATCAATGAGTAAACTCCACAAAGCAGCAGTAAGGCTGGAGGTGCAGAAAACTTACTCTTAGGTTTCTACAGAATTCTGTATACAGAATTCTAAAATACAGCCATAAATATGTACTCTGGAGTGAGCATATGTAGGAACACCAAAAAAGGTCGGCTTTCCAGGTACTGCACTAAGTGATCTTTGTCACACCCTAGGAGGCTCTAGGCCTGCATTCCAGTGCTGTGTTTTTACTGCTTAGTGTCTAATAAATCAGCATTTGTATACACCCAACATAGTTAATAATAAATCTGTTCTTTTGGTTCTTTTTTATGAGGTTGAATGAAGTAATCTGCTGGTGAACTTGAAACTTACGTGCGTGAGGGTAACTCATCATCTCATCTTTGCACCCCTTGTGAATTGTTTTGGTTTTTTTTGAATCAGTTATCACTTTGGAGGGGGGAAGTTAGCTCTCCTCTGTTGTGTTTTCAGGATTAAGTTTGTTTTCAGATGTATATTTTCCTTCCTTGAGATCAGCTCATGTTATTAGAGAGAAGCCAGTGTTGTTCAAAGTTAGATGTGGTAAATGTTTTCTAGGCTTAGCAAGCTTTTGGGGTACTTTACACTTCCTAAAAAAGTTACTTTGGTGTACGTGTGCAAGTTCGTTAGTTTTGGACGTGGTGTAATGAGCTTTCAAATTATTAGAAGCTGCTGCTGCTGGGTGATTGCCCTGTCACCTATCAGCTTACAAAACAGGGTCAGAAGGCAAGATGCATTTTCAGTTAAAAATATCAGTTAACGTGTGAATCTTTGATAGACCTTAATGCTTAAACCCCTTTTAATCTCCACTGAGATTGAGGTTTATATTTTTAACTGTTATTTGGCAAATCTCTTAGGCATTTAATTTTGTCTGTTAGGCAAGAGTTGTGATGGGACGTAGATGAGGCAATGTTTTAATTTACAGTGACCTCTGTGCAGAGGTGGCCGTGAGTGACATGCTGGAGGTTTTACAGAGGCTGGAAGGAGATGGGTACCCTGGAAAGGGATGCAGGGAGGGAGAAAGCCAAGTGTGACAGAGGATGTAGGAAGCCAGGATGAAGGCAAGAAGGAGCAAGGGAGAGCAGAGTAGAGGGAGAGAATCACCTCCCTCGACCTGCTGGCCACACTTCTCTTGATGCAGCCCAGGGTCTGGTTGGCTTTCTGGGCTGCAAGTGCACACTGCTGGCTCATGTTGAGCTTCTCATCCACCAGCACCC
>NW_008582090.1:33793-34919 GCF_000691845.1 Merops nubicus
TCCAGGTCCCTCTGGATGGCCTCCCTTCCCTCCAGCGTGTCAGCCACACCACACAGCTCGGTGTCATCAGCAGACTTGCTGAGGGTGCCCTCAGTGCCACTGGCCATGGCCCCACAGAGATGTTAAACAGGACTGGTCCCAGCACTGATCCCTGAGGGACTCCACTCCTCACTAAGGCCAGGCTGGATGAGGCTCTGGGCAGCCTGATCTAGTGGGAGGTGTCCCTGCTCATGGCAGAGGGGTTGGAACTGGGGGATCCTTGGGGTCCCTTCCAACCCTGACAGATTCTGATCTGTTTTGGCAGAGGACTTTGGAGCCCTGGTGGCTCGATGGTTGGACTTGATGATCTTGGAGGTCCCTTCCAACCTAAATGATTCTATGATTCTCTGTTCTGCATTAAACATCAAAGTGGAGCTGTGGTGGTTAATGGATCACACGTTTCTCTGGGCAGTGGTAGGGGCACTTCACTGGGAGAAGGGAAAGAAACGTGTCTTCCTGCCTCCCCTTGAGGGGGAAGCTTGATAAAACACCGTGTGCTGTGGGAGCTGGGTCCGTGTCTTGCCCTTGGCCACATGAAATTCTTGGTTTCATTGATCTAAAGAACTATTTTGTGACTGGGCATTGGCAGGACATTAACTTAGTCTATAAAATAATTGCCAGAAATATAATTAAATTTTCATGCGTATAAGCAAGTAGAATAGAAAAGTACTGCAATTAACATTTTAAGATGTTTCTGTCTGGCTGTGGATGTTGGCAGCACCATACAATATTACTTCAGTATTTTTTTAGAAGTAATTTAAGAGTAACATTTTTTTCTTAATTAAATGTTTTGGGGCACTTCAGTGTAAAACATCTGTGCTTCCTTTAATTACTTCTCTTAAGTTAGGACTTTGCTCCACTGCCTGGTGATCTGACTGCTGTGTTCTGCATCTGGGCTCTGCTCCTTGTTGAAAGCAAATGGAATCAGCTTTTTTAACACCCCCAAAAGCTTCTTACTATCTGCTATGGCATGACATGTTTTTAGATCTTTTGTATTTAGCAAATATTAACAAAACCTCAGATTAGAATCTTCTTTGACTCGTTTGGCACAAGCTTTATAGGTATGAGAAGCTCAACATGAGCCAGC
>NW_008582091.1:0-2569 GCF_000691845.1 Merops nubicus
ATCACCGTCGCCCCCGGCTGGGGAGCAATCCCAGGGAAGGGGGTCCCACGCTGGACTCAGCCACAGACAGCAACTGGGTACAGGAGCTGGATTCTGGAACTCAGTTCAGGAACACAGGACTCGGGATCAAAGGCAGGATGGATGAAGTCCTCCTCAGATGCCAGCTACTGCAGCAGAACCAGCCGGTGGCCCAGCAGAAGAAGACAGAAGAGACGAGCTCAGAAGGGGCGACGGAAGGGCTTGCCCCTCCTGATCCTTCAGCTTTACTGGATATGATGGCTCTGGGATGGGATACCCCATTCCCCCCTCCGTGTGGGATCCAGGTTTAGCAGTGGCCTTGGTCTGCATAACAATCCCTGGCAGTAACTCTAAACATGAAGTCTTATCACTGCTAAAGCCAGATAGTTTATGAAAATGCTGCTAACTTCAGACAGAGCAGTTAATTAGAAGAGCTTTAGCTAAAAAGTAAAATCATTGAGCAGAACCAGCTCTATTTACCCCAAACCAGGACATTTGTTTATTCCAGTGTTGCTGCTCTCAAGCAGTAGGATATTAGAGAAAATAACCTGTGCCCCAGATTCCCTTAGCAACCACTCCAAAGCCCTGAAATCTTTTTTAATTGTTCTTACACTATGCACAGCTGCATCTTCACCCCCCACCTGGAAAAAGAGTAGGGGTTAGTAATCTGAGAACCTTACTAGGCTAGGAAGTTTCCTAGTGATGCCCTTAACCCTGGCTCCAGGGAGTTAGCAGACTTCCCTGTGAGGCGCGTCTACCCGACATATAGACATATTCTGTTCCCTTCAGAACAGAGCCACCTATAACAACTACCCTACGTTTCTTCTTTTTGTGTGTGGTGGTGATAGAGGCAATAGGCTTTACTAACTGTGTAACTATCTTCAGTACACTTAGATTTTTCTTCTTGTCATTATTAGGGCGTTCTACCTCAGCTAAGGCCTCATACCTGTTACTTAGAGGCACCTGGGGGGGTGGGGTGGGCAAGAGCAGACTCTGCCTGCTGCTTTTTCCATGAACTTTCTTCCACTCACTCTCCTCATTTAAGTTACTGCCACTGGCCTGGCAGGGCCTGAAAACAGGAGATCTTTCATTGTGGGTGTTCTCTGATTTCTGCCTTTTATTTTCACTCTTTTCTACTTTTTCTCTTTTTGTAATAAAAGCTGTGTTGGGTATACGGCAATTGAACTCATTTGCGTCTTAATCTCGCCCTTGGGATCATATCAAAACCTCCCCCGACATTGGATCGGGACACCAGCCATTGAAGAAGTAGCAAAAGGGAGGAAGGAAGGGGCTTGACCCTTGTGATCCCTACGGTTCTGGGGGCTGCCCTGACCCCAAACCGTGGCAACAAAAAATCCAATCTATTAATGTATGGCTCCAGGGCTGGTGCCACCACCACAATTTTGGTTTTTTTTTGATAACAGGATAGCGTACATGGCTCCAGAAATACTAGTATCAAGGGGAGAGACTTGTCTCGTAAGGGGAAGAGAATCCTCGCCCAGGAGATAGCAGGGCTGATTCACAGGGCTTTAAACTAGATGAGAAGGGGGAGGGAGTGGTGATGTTAGGGGTATAAGCAATAGGCAACACAACAATATTCCAGGGCTAGTGGAATGGGAGAACAATAGGAGAACAACAAAGAACACTCTTGGGGATTAAAGGGATGCCCATCTAAGATGCTAACACATCCAGCAGCCCAGCTGAAGTGCCTCTACACCAATGCACGCAGCCTGGGCAAAAAACAGGAAGAGCTGGAAGCTACCGTGCTGCAGGAAGGCTATGATATGACATAGTGGCCATCACTGAAACTTGGTGGGACGAATCCTATGAGTGGAATGTAGCTATCGATGGCTACAAATTGTTCAGGAGGGACAGGAATGGAAGGAAAAGCGTCAGTATTACCCTTTATGTTAAGAAATGGATGGAGTGTGAAGAGCTGTCCCTTAAAAATAGCCACAAGAAGGTCAAAAGCTTATGGGTAAAAATCAGGAACTGAGAAAACAAAAGGGACCTTGTGGTTGGTGTATACTACAGGCCATCTGATCAAAGGGAGTTTATTGATGAGGCCTTTTTACTCCAGCTACAAAAGACGTCACGCTCACAGGCTCTCATCCTACCGGGGGGTTTCAACTCCCCCGATATATGCTGGGAAAGTTGCACATCGAGCTGTAGGCAATACAGGAGACTCCTGGAGTCCCTTGATAACAATTTCCTGAGGCAGGTAATAGATGTCCCTACTCGAGGGGATGCAATACTAGACCTGATGGTCACAAATGCTAGTCAGCTCATCAGGGACACCAAGATAGGGGGCAGCCTGGGCTGCAGCAATCATGCATTAGTGCAGTTCATGGTCCTACGGGGTATGAGGGAGAGGAAAAGCAAAGTCAGAATCCTAAATTTTAAGAAAGCAAACCTCCAGCTTTTCAAGGAGTTAATCAGTAACACTCCCTGGGAAATAGTCCTTAGGGACAAGGGAGCGGAGCAGAGCTGGCAAATCTTTAAGGATACTTATCATAGAGCGCAAGAACAAACAATTGCCAGATGTAGGAAA
>NW_008582091.1:2742-3679 GCF_000691845.1 Merops nubicus
TAGACCAACGTGGCTTAGTCAAGACCTGCTGGCCAGACTAAAGGACAAGATGAGATTGCACAAGCAGCGGAAGCAGGGACAAGTACCCTGGGAAGAATATAGGGACACCACCCAGTTGTGTAGGGATGAGGTGAGGAAGGCCAAGGTGCAGCTGGAGCTGATTTTGGCAAGAGATATAAAGAAAAACAAGAAGAGCTTCTAAAGGTATACTAACCAGAAGAGAGGTTAAAGAAGCCATCCCCTCCCTGAAGAACAGCAATGGGGAATTGTTGTCACCAACACTCAGACCCGGGATCCCGGCAACTCAACCTCTGCCGTTGGAGGCCATCGAGACACAGACTCCAATGTGGAGGATGCTGCAAATGGCGTTTATTGCGTCGTTGCAATTACTTATATATGACAAGGTATACTAACCAGAAGAGAGGTTAAAGAAGCCATCCCCTCCCTGAAGAACAGCAATGGGGAATTGTTGTCACCAACACTCAGACCCGGGATCCCGGCAACTCAACCTCTGCCGTTGGAGGCCATCGAGACACAGACTCCAATGTGGAGGATGCTGCAAATGGCGTTTATTGCGTCGTTGCAATTACTTATATATGACAAGCCTCGCCCACAAAGCCCCTCATGAGCGGTCTAAGCTTTCCATTACATCGCGAGATCTTCCGAACGTAGATCCCTCCCTAGGGGGGGCTTAGCTTACTACAACATCTCCCCCTCCCCATGACAGGAGATTAGCACTTTAGCTATAGCATAAGCAAGCCATAGCAAGGACAGAATAATAACAAGAGATTCAAAAGGTATAACAAATTCAAAGGCACAGAATGGTTTAAGCTCGCCTTATCAGCGTAACTTCTTTAAAGCTGGTTATTAAGAGTGTCTTCCATTTCAGAGGGGTACTTCTTCAAGCCAAGGTACTGTTGTTGTAGTACCATTAGCT
>NW_008582092.1:0-305 GCF_000691845.1 Merops nubicus
CGCCAAGCCCGCTTGCAGAACCCCACCCGGCCCCCTTTCACCAGATGCACATCCATTTCTATTCCTTTTCATTCTTCACAGAACATGTTATAATCTTTGATCATCATTTGTTTAAATTGTATAAGTAATCTGCCCGGTTTTAATAGGATTTTTCTATGAATCGGCAACAAACCATGAAATGTGATATTTTCACCATGACCGACCCAGGAAATTAGTCAACTTTGTCCTTGATTTACATGGGACCTGGCCAGCTTCTCACACATCACAGTGGCAGGGGGGCCCTCCCTGCCCCCCCCACCTTTCCA
>NW_008582092.1:336-21857 GCF_000691845.1 Merops nubicus
GCTCCCTCTACATTTCCATTCTTTCTTCATTTCTTTCCTCTTTCTAAGAAGGGTTATATATACAACAGATGCCCAGACTTGCCATCCATAAACACAAAGCCCAAATTCAGCAATATCTCCATGGCTGCAGAAGTAGCCCAAATCAATGAGCAAGGCCTCAGAAAACACAGATGGGGAAAAAAAGCACTAGAGTATTATTATTAAACACAATACATTTTTGAGATTTTTTTTTTTTTCTGCCTGCTTCTGATCCTTTTGAGGGCACTGACACTATTTCTTCAAATTTTACACAGCTACTATAAAACCAGCAAGCTTCCTCAAAAGAAAGCTAAGATTCTTCTATATAATGCTTCATTCTAGGAGCTGGTGCTTACAGGCAAAAATAATTGCTGTGGTACCCAAAATAAAATGGCCAGACCTGGAAATGTTGAGCCACTTCTGGAGTAGACACAAAAATAGCTGGTTGAGATCCATCCAGCCAAATGTTTTGCTTTAAGTAATGCCCAACTTCTTTCCTAGCCTATCTGAAAATCATTTTCGTGTCATCATAATTTCAGGTTTGGGGGTTGTTTTTTTCATCTTACTGTTTGATGATGTTTGCACACATGAGCTTTTGTCAGAAAGTGAAGCTGCGAGGCAGTAATTTGGCACTAAGATTGTAACTCAAAAAGACCCAGCACAGTCCCTGCTTGTATCATAGGTTCCTCAGCTTGGGGACACAAATCCAGTCCTCCCCATGACGACAGGTTCCCAGTTCCCATGCAATACTGCTCTGCTGGAGTCTATGGCTGCATGGAGAAAGGTATTCTTCCAAAAGCTCAGGACTACCAAGTAACTTCCCAAAGAATGTGAAAACACTAGAAGGCAGCCTGGACAAACACAGCACAGCCTGCAAGGAGCCTGCTTCTAGCTATTTAAATAGGTGGGAGAAAGAAGAAAGTGGTTCCTCAACTACTTCCCCAGGCAGCCACAAGACAGACAGCATATCTACACTGAGAGAACATGTGGACACGTTGTGGCTTATGCTCAGCAGTGCTCAGCCCCTGTGATCCCAACCCAACGGGTCCCATGCATGAACATTCAAATGCCCAGAATGTCCCCACTGCCTATTTCAGGTTAAAATCTCTTGCAGACAGGAGCCATCCTTCACTGTACACACGTTTGTTATGCAGCAGGGTAGGGGCTGGCCACCAGCTGGCCCTTGGGGTGCTTCTCTTGTCCCTGGACTTTTCTTGGCTCACCCAGAAAAGCCACCACATTCCTCATGACCAAACTGAACCAGGAGAGCTGCTGCCCCTTCCTTCCCATACTCAGCCCCAGCTCCTCAGGGCAGCCAGATTCTGTGTCCTGGAGGCATTTACGCCCGACTTTCCAATGCGGGCCTCCCTGCCCCCACATCCCGTGCACTCCCCAGTACGTCACCCCTCTCTGCTCCCCAGCCTGTGAACAGCCCCTAAGGTTAGGTTTTATATTTCTTACCCACTGGCCCCTCCACTCCCACCAAGTCAAACTTCAACCAAACAAAAAAGAAAACAGAGGGAGAGAAAGGAAGAAAGAAAGGCCCCAAGAGGCTCCCGGTCGTTCCAATCAGGTCACTGTTTCCATACCAATTAGGACAGATGCAAAGCACATTATTAAAAATAGGTCTGCAGACCCATCTATGTTGATTATTGTCCTCTGTTTCCGTCCCCAGCCAACTCCGTTAATTAATAAAGAAACTGCCAGAGAAGGAGGGGGAGAAAGGGTGGCAGGGATTCCCCTGACTGGAGCCTCCTGTTCAGAGAGTTCAAGAGAGAAATTGGACACTTGAGCCCCTCTGCCATTTTCCATTGTGTGTTTTTCCTAATGAACGGTTTAGTGATGCAGGGCTGGAAGTCAGCTTTACTCCACCCCCACTAACTACCATCCATCATTAAGTGACCCAGTAAGAGGCATTTAGTACTTAACCCTCTCTAGAAGAAGTCAGATTGTTGTGGGGCTGGCTTTTTCCTCTCCAACCATCAGTTTGCCTCTGAAATCATCTTGGTATTTTTCAGAGGGGATTGTTCTTCCCTAGAGGAGCCCTAGAAAAGGACAGCAGTAGCCACCCCACAGCCAGCCTCTGTAGAGAAGAGAAAGCACTCATGTGGTGGGAAGCCAGAGACAAAATCCTGGCTTTGCTGGCATTGGTGGGGCCAGGATTTCTCTCTAATAACACTAAAACCACCTGCCTCTGAGAGCACAGGGAAGCTGATGGAGAGATGACCCCGTAGTCTGTGCAAGGGATACTGCTGATCAATATACACACTGGTGATTTGCAAGAGGAGAAAGAACACATGTAGTCAGGAAAAGTCAAGGAGGGCTGTGAGAAACATAAGTGATAGATAATACTTGCAACAGAGAGCGCACTTGTCTCCTAATTCTGCTAGCCCTGCAGGACTCCTCTCTGGCCAAAACGAATTTATCTTCATAACCCTTCCTCAAAAAGCAGGACAGCATTATTAGTCCCTTTTTGACAAGTGGGGAAACTGAGTCAAGGACAAACTAACCTGACCAAATCATTAAATGAGTCAGACAGAGCTAAAAATGGAACTGTGCAGTCCAAGGTTTCTCAGCCAGTGCCTTTCCTTTAAAGTGGAAGTTAGGGGGAGGCAGAGAGGTTAAATGAACCATTATCATAATTAAACTTGATGAAAGCAAATCTGGGGTTGGGTCCAAGATGGCAGATCACGTTTACCTTGAATGAATGTATGTCAGTGCATCTCCTAAAAATTCTCTATTAAAATGTCTCATGAGCTCTGAACCTGTGAAGTAGAAGTCCCAAATGTAATTTAGAGTGCAAAAGGCCCTGCATGATCTTGGTCACATCACTTGATCTCTAATGACCTCTAAAGGCTCTCTCCATCTCTAAAACAAGGGCTGTCACACCCATTTGGACTGCAAGCTATTTTTGCAGGGTCTATTTTCTACTAACACACTTTTATAACATTCATTTATGTGATATTGGGAAATGCTGATACTTGTAGAATAAGAACAGCCACAAATTGCAGCTATCTCTGCATCTCAGAGCTGACAGGCAGAACACATTCACAAGCACAAGCAGAAAGGAGAACTGTAAAGCATAAGCAAAACACCCACCTGCAGATGCCAGCAAGGCTGTTCATCTGCAGACTGACCACAATTTCCAATTAAATACCAAGCTACTTGCATACAGACTGTTCCTTCGTTAGACTGAAGGGGTTTGTTTTCCTTTTCCTGAGTCACTCTGAGTAGAGACTTTCCACTTCACATGTTTTATTTTTCACAAGGGCTGTAATGCACCACGTAATAAAAACTCATGTCATGAGTCCAGCAAATCCACTGCAGGCTTCAAAAATACTCACACAAAAAAAAAAAAAGAGGTTTGGATAGAAAAGAGGTGTGGGGGGTTTTCAGCCTAATCATTTTTATGACATTCCCTACCCAGCAAATTGAATTGCTGGAAACATCAGACGATTGATTTAACAATGAGGTGCAATAACGTGCTTTCCTACATGACAGAACTGAGCTTCTACTGTAGCATCAGGCCTACTGCCATGGAGGAAGGAGACCATGAACAAAGAATCACTTCGTCTGGCATTCCTATTTCTGTAAGGATCACCTAATAACTCAGGATACCAATAATCAACAGCCAGCATGGATTCATTTCAAGTACTCCTGAAAAAAACAATATATGTTGAGAAATAAGGTATCCCTGGAAATCCAGAGCATCACCAAGATGCTTATAGAGGGGAAAGAGATCTGGGAACTGACTGCTGCAATGAGCTGAATGCTGGAAGTGAAATTCACCTGTGTGTGACAAAACACTTCTGCATACAGAGATGACAAATTGCAGTCAGTCATCCAGTCACAGAAACAAAAGCTACAGGACGTCTGTATGTGGCAAGAAGCAGTCTTTTGATCCTGCTGTACCAGGAAGGTTGTATTTTCATCATTTTGGTTTCTGAAGATTACAACATAAATGTGAGGTTGGGTACTACATCTTCAATAACTACACTAGAACTACACCAGTTTGGCCTGCACACCTGTGACTGAACCAAGGATACCTACAATTAGAAATGTGACCTGTATTCATCATGGGTCAAGTCCAGAGAGAGAGAGAGAGAAAAAAAAGCCACCACAAAATCACAGAAACATGGATTATTCTGTGTCCCACCTGAAACATATCCCAGGATTCAGCAAGTACCTTTCAATCCTCTAAACATTTGAAACTGTCTCCTGGGAGCAAAGAATGTATCTGACCCCTCGCCTCATCCATGGGTTGCTGTATCATGTCAATGGAGAGCTCTCAGAACACCCTTTTCCTTTTCCTCTTTCCCACAAGTGGAGTCCTTGTCCTGTGAGTGGGATTCACAGGTTGGCCTTTCCTTGCCCGTCCACAAAGTGCAGAACTGGCAGAACCATGGGAGAAAGTCTTCTTCCTTGAGAAAATTTTGTTCTTCATGTAATTTTTCCTGGAGCTGAGGCTCAGAGTAGCCAAAAATGAGTCAGTGGTGACACCCCTATTAGCTGGGGAAATAGCATCATCCTGATTTACATGTACCTTGAGAAGCCAATTTCAGAGGTACTTCATTTCTGAAGCACTTCTAGGCCCTGGTACAATTTACGAAGGGCACACTCTGCTCTCCAGCTAAGTAAACATTGTTTTGTTTTCTTTGGCTCTTGAGAGCTCTTGCTCCCAGCATCCCCCAAGGGGAAAGGAGCAGAGCCTCTTGTGTCAGTTAAGTGCTCACATGACAGGCTGGAAAAGCAAGTGGTCCTTCTTGGCTCCTGCACAGAGGAAACACAACCCATGACGCAGCACAAGATGCGGCACTTATCCCGTACCTGGACCCGCTCGCTGTCTGTTTGTTGCCCTCCTTCTTTACCAATCTGTGGCCAAGTCTCTGACCTAATTGGAAAAAAAACCCTTCAGAAGATGTTTCCCTAACTTCCCGAGAGGCATATTGGTGGCGCCTTGTTGGAGAGCCCTTAGATCAGGCTGAGAGCATGCAAGTGAGTCTAAAGCATGCAGAAGGGCCCTTCAACATCCGAGTGCCCAACCACCCCCCGGCGGCGAAATACGGGCAGCAGGGACAGAAAAACAGCGTTCCACAAAATTGTTATGAGGTTTGCCAGAAAAACTTAATACCAGCAAGAGCAACATAGTGCTGAGAGGGGGACTATACTACTAATAAAGGTTAAGGGAATGCCAGGGCTGAGCAATGATACTGCAGAGATGCAAGCTAGTGCTGAAGGGGCAAGAGTTGGCATAAGCGGAGAGCTAATAATACTGAATTTGCCTCTTTTCAGTTAGCAATTTGTACACCAGCCCCCAAATAAATACTGGTGATAGGAAATAGTGACAGAGAGCTATAAAACAAATAAAATAATCAAAGCCAACACAAGAAGAGACCATCCAGACTTCACCTGAGGTAGATCTGTTTAGTGCTGCATTCCTGAACCAGAGCAAGAAAAGCCAGAGTAGGAGAAAAACCAGGCTGGAGAACTAGTCAGCATCTAAGCCAACAAATCGCACCACAACAAAACCAGACAGCTTCAGGCCCAGCTCAAATGCATGTGAATGCATGTTCAGTGAGAGACAAGCAGAACTGGATATCCCCTTATGCCCAAGACAGTCCTTGCTCAGCATATGGAAGAGGTGAGATGACCAAACATAGAGCTCATGATCTGCTATACAGTGTGTAAATAGGTACCTACTTACCAGAAATTTCTCCTCTTCTGTGAGTTTGCCCTCCCTTCAGCCCATCAACTTCCACATCCCTTGGTCTACTGTGCAAGTGTACCACTTTCTCATCCAGAACATTTGAATATTTATAAAAAATAAGAGTAGCATTTATGGCCTGCCTGCAGTTTTGAGCCCTGTACTGTTACAGGGAGAGCAGACCTAAACAAGGAGATATTCACAGCTATGAACCTCCCCTAAAGACAGGTATCTGTCTTTCTGGGCAAGAGGCAAGTGCCTAACTGATAGGCTACACATTGCACCCTGCTCCTCAGCACTTCCCACCCAGCAGCTTACACAGATCCCCATTCCCATGTACTGCCTCCTTTCATCTACACGAGCCCATATTTAACTCAGATGTGTCAATCTCACTGTAAAGAAGCTGCCTGGAAATGAAGCAGTGCAAGGTCTAAGCTCTTTTGTGGACTCGGCCCCTTGTGTTTTGCTTCCCCACCTCTCAAAATAAGAATAGCACCAAATAAGGATGCTGAAGACTTCAGATAGTGTTATAATGCAACAAAACTCAGTAATTGAGCTTAAGTTTAAGGAACGGAGAATTTAAATCCCTGTAAAATCAGTTAGAGGAAAGAGATTTCCCAGTTCTCCAACGACACCACAGCCTTTGTGCTTTACTGTCAAATAGTAGTTATGTCCCCTGCAGCACTGCCTCTGCCATATGCAAAGAACCATACACTTCCCCACACTATTCTGTTGAAATTTCAGTGAAAGGACAAAAGAGATGGGAGCCCAGAGGTTTTATTGAATGAAATATCATGGCATTGACTCATTTTAGTACTCCAGTCCATAGAAACCTCCAAAAGCAGCTGCCTTCCCAACATACTTATCTTTTCACAGAATCCGTTGTTCTTAATGCTACCTATGCCTTCTGCATGTTATTGTGTGTCAAGAATATTCATCCATAATTTCTCAACATAGTTTTCAAAGTTCCACCCCTTTCTTCTAATAGCATATACAAGAAATGTATTAACAAAATTGACCTTGTAATTATGCCCTAAACAGGATTTGACTTCAGAGCCCTGGGTTCAGATATCCTGTGTAACAGCAGGCAGATGATCGTGTTTCAAAGGTCCGTAGAATTAAAAGGCATCCTACTATTATTTCAGTGGTTTTTGAATGAGACTCTTAAGTGTTTATTTTCCTACTCAATCTGAGTCATATATTTACACTGTAAGCTCCCTGAGGCAGAGACTGTCTCTCATTTAAGAGATGTGCTCTTTTGGCACAACCGAAACTTAAGTGACTCTTAACAATTATGCCCCGGTCTTGCTGCAACATCCTGACTTGGGGATTAGGAATGGACCAAAAGGAAGCCTGTCATCTTCAGTACATCTCCTACCTTGTGTTGCATAGCCTTATTCTAGAGTGGTTTTTTGTAACAGATTAAACAAATGCACCAAAGAAGCAAGTTTCAAGAAGAGAGATAGAAGTCCAGTGTTCTAAGATCTTATTCCTGAGTGCAGGCCATTAGATCCAATAATATCCCAAAAGAAATCTAGGCTTGATATTGCTGCTCAGAACTTCAGGAAAGACCTGGAAGTGTCTTCAGTTAAATCTTGCAGACCACAAACTACAGTGGTCTTTGGTTACTGCTGATTACAGTCCTGATTCACTGCTCAAACCGTAGTCCAGCCCTTGGGAAAAAACAGGTTTTGACCCTGTAGCTGCATTTTTTCTCTTTGCAAAAGCATGTGTACTATCCAAGAAGAATTAGCTTCAGCACACATCACCACCAACAACTTCATGTTAAAGTAAGCAGGACTTTCTCTTCCTCTCCCAGGGTTATAGCTTTTGCTCCAGAATCTTCTACATTCCCACTCTCCTTCCCCCAATGACCCCCACAAATATGGCTTCTAAAGTCCTGCCAGGAGACCTGAGGCTCAGCAAAGCATGATTCAAATAGCAAAGCTCCAGAATGATTCCTAGACTTCATCCCACCACCTCCTGCCCCTGTGGCCCTAGCAAAGCCAGTGACATAACAGCTGGAACATCACCCAAATCTTCACTAATTATCCCCACAAACTTCAATCTCCTCCAGAACCACTTGGAGGATCTTCCTAATTACTAGCCAGACAATGGAGCGTGGAGTCAGGTCCTTGGGATCCTCCAGCCTGCCAGTCCCAGCCACGCATCTTCCTGTTTGGCTTCTGGGGCTGACTGCTCCATATGGAGACCTCCACCCCACACTTCCCTGATTCCATCTCCACCCAGGTCCCTCCCTGCCCCCATCACCGCCACCCCCAGCATGTGGATTTTATGAATGAAACTTTCTGACAGTTATGGGATTGGCAGAAGCCTATTCAGAAAGCCGGGGAATGTGTGAACATCAGGCTTCATTAGAGACTTCTCCCAGTCAGCTGATAGCTCATTAACTTAAAGTGGCCTCTTGTTTTAAAACCTCAGAGACCAGGAGGTGGGGTGTAGAGAAGAGGGGGATGGTTCTCATTGTTCCTCTTGCCTCTCTCCCCCTCTGCCCCCTGTGAGATTAGGCGCCCTTGGAGGGGGGAGAGAGAGAGGCTAAAACAACTTTAATTAGTTATTTTCAAAGATTTTCTCCCCCTTTCTTCCTTTTTGTGTGTGTGTGCGGAGCAAGGGGGGTCTCTCAGCTGGGTTTTTCTGCATGGAGGAGCTCACGTCATTATGCTTAAATCCAGCTCCTCCGTCCTTTGTCTCCTGGTCAACAATAGAAGAGGGCTTGTAAAAAGCCCCTTCCAAAACTCCTGGAGACCGTCTGAAAAGGAAGATGGGGTGAAGACTCCTCTCTTTCCTCCCTCGGGCACAAAAGTGACAGTCTGGTGCCTGTGCCAACAGCTTTCCTGTGTTAGAAGCTAGCACCAGGGTAAGTAGGGCAAACAGAGTGCTGATTCCTAAACTGCTGCTCTGTCAGATGAAAAGTGGAGTCCAGACTCTCATCACAAAGTGTCTGATAACTGTTCTCTGTGTTGATTTAAGGTCAGGCTGGAGCTCTGGACATCGAGGTCAGTCTTAGGATTTTATCCCAAGTCCTCTGTCCTTTAAAGAGAGCATAAAATACAAGCAGCAGTAGAACAAACCCTCCTTCATGACCCCACAGATGTTCAGAAGAACATGAAATAAATGACCAAATCACCATAGGGCTGTTTGAGGAAATTGGGAAAGACCAGCACATTTATTTCATACAGGCAACCAAACTACAAGGCATGCTAGCTTTCAGCAACTCAAGCTAGATGGAGTTTAGCAGAGTAGAGAAGGTGCCATCCCCTCAACTGTGGTATAAGGAGCAACAACAACAACAAAAAAGTGTTTCTTCACTGTTAGTACCCAAGCCCAGAACAGTACCCTAAAGCAACAGTTGCTGTAGTGCCAATCCCCAGCTTCTCTCACAAGCTCTTCTTTCAGTACTGCAAAAAAATATTTCTTTTCCTAAATTCTCTTCAGGCTCATCCAGAGAAGCAATCTGCTTCTGAAGAGGATGTCAGCTGAAGTTTCAGTGGGTAGATGAGTTCATGTATGATGCAGAAAAATCAACCAGGAATTACGATCGAACCGGGATGCTTATACACTCTGTAAAATACATTTAACACCACCTCCTTTCCCTGTTTAAGTTCAGAGTTCCTAAGAATTTGGACTAATAGACTGATAGCTCTCAAAGTTTATTCTTATATTCCAGCACAGACATGAGAACTGATGCATTGGTCAACGTTGCAGTTGAAGGGGATATCAGAGTAGTTGCAGGCTGCCTACCACAGTTTCATCAATCAGATGGAAAACCAACAGTTTGGATTACAGGTTTTTCAGGATAAAGGTTTCTATTGCACTTTTAAGCACTCAGTATCTGGCTTGGTGAGCTTTCTCTACATGAAACTAATGAGCTTTTGCAAGTTCTTAGAAACAAGGACCACCACTCCCTCACACCTACTGCAAAAACAGAGCATAAACTTCTTTGCTGCCAAGTCAATGGCATTCATCTATTACCTGTCTGGGGAAACAGAAGGCAGGATTTCATACCCATTTAAACACCTACAGGCCAAGTAGAGCAATTTGGAGTCACTTATGAGAACTGACAGGATCACAGCACAAGTGAAGTAAGACTGGCTCTTACTTCTGGTCCTCCAAAGAGCTGTGCTGTGTACAGCAGTGCTGCCCGAGCAGTGAGCAAGTGGTGGTAGGAGGCACCACGCTGCAGAACTTAAGGCCTTTCCACTAAGACTGTAAACCAGAGGTTCTTGCAACATTTTTGTTGCAAGATTTTACAAGACTGTTCTCTTTGGCAGGAGTTGTGAGGATGATGACTCTTATGCACCTCTTCTCTTTCTATTTTTCCTGTCCTAATTTGTCCCCCATGGCTTGTGGGTTCGATTTTTTGGTTTTGGTTTTAAGTTAAACATCTCCAACATCCAACATCAATACTTTTGACTGCATTTCAAAAGTAGTAAACACGACTCTTATGTGCTAATCAAAGGCAGAATGAGGTTCTATTATCAATTGTCTAGTAAACCTGGCATCTTTGAATTAAATAAACTCTGCAAGTATTACATTTTATTGTGCTTTCATTAAAGCAAAGAAGTTTCTTCCCTTACTGACATCAAGGATTTTAAAACATAGTTCTCATGTTTATGAGAATTTCTAATTCTCTGCCCTCTGCATCAAAAAACATACTCCATTTTGTGAGGGGTCACATCAATTTTCACTTGCCATGAACAACTAGGACCAAATGTTTTAAGGCAAGGCCACTCCCCACAATTTGTTACATCATTGTTGAATTTAGACAGAAGGCTTCAGCCTAAAATTCAGTTGAATTTTAACAAAACTTTCAGTTATTTGCTGCAGTTACCACCAGATACAGCTGTACTCATTAAAATATTGTGGTTTCTGCCACCACCAGGAAAGCTTAAGGATTACTCATGGGACACTCAGCAGCAGAATGAAATCAAGTTTATGGTGAGAGGAATGCAAAGATAGTAATACTATAAAGGGGGACAAAAAGGAGAGAGTGCTACAGTGCTACATTTTGTTTACTTATTCCCCAGTGATACACAAGCTCACCAACATCAGAACACACAAAGTACCATGCAGATGTGGTTAAAAGATAAGCTAAAGAGATGTCTGACTATCAGTGGGTTTCTAGCCTTTGGATTGAAACCCAGAAGCCCAGGAAGTTTTCACAAAAAAAAAAAAAAAGCCTGAGACAAGAGCAGCTCCTCATCCCAGACTGTGGCTCACTGATAGAAAGGGACATGGCACTGGGCAAGTCAACGTTAGACAAGGCAGAAAAGAGCATAGGAAGGAATTCATGTCTTCCTCACTTCACATCTGGGTAAAGCAAAGACAGAGTATGTCTTTCCAGAATCAAAATGCATGTTTGCAACAGAACCAGAAACAAAATCTACATGGGCTGACTACCACTCAACACAAGTCATTAAAAGAAAAAAAAGAAAAAAAATCTCACTATATTTAAGCATGACAAGGTCGAAAAGAAGTACCTGGGTTTTATCCCAGTAGTTATATTGACATTATTTCAATCTACAAACTTCATCTACCCCCTATCTTTATTGTGACTGCAACAAAACACTGTTTCAGTGCAAAGCTGCATTCACCACCTCTTTTGGAACATTTTCCATGGCAAAACAGAAGCTGGGCAGAATCCGCAGCATGACAGCTCCTATGAGGTTAGCAGTTAGAAAAGACTGAGCAAAAGATGGGTCTGAGCACACCAACCAGTGGGAAGCAGAAGTTTTGTGCATAGCAGTGGCATTCAAATAGGAATTGTTCAAAGACATATTGCACTGACATTTTAAACTTCTTTCCCAGCATGAAGGCTGCATCATGACATGATCCAAATTTAACCTCGATAGGCTCTATATGCTGCCACAGCTGGGCTCCTCCCAGTACCCAAGGTAACTAATGCAGGCTTTGCTGAATTGATTTATTTCTTGGCACCAGTCAGAAGCCAAAAGTACCTTTTACTTCTCAGTCTAATGCACAATTCCTGCCATAGGAAAGCATAGGTTGTTATGTTACTGTAGTATTGAGAAACTTCAGCCAAGATGAGGACCATCTCACTGTCACTTGCTGGACATAGGAAGCAACATTTCTTACTCAAAAAATTCATGATACAAGCAGAAAAAGCCTAGATAAAGAGATTAAATTACTTGTCAAGATCACTGGACAGGACACTGTTATATCTAGGACAGTCTTTTGTTGCCAGGTGCTTCTGAATTAAGGTATCTCCTGGAATGGAGTAGCCTGGTACACACAGACTACCCTGTAGATCTTTTTTCTAGTAACAGGATGATGTGGCACAATCATCCCCCTCATGCACGTGGCACACGCTCTGGGATTAGCACACGTTCACCACTGCAGCATCACAGGCTTTGTATTATTGCTGTGCTATGACAGATAAGAAATTCACGTAGGTATTGGTGGCTTCCTCAAGGCATACTCAGGAAAAAGATGCTAAAAACCTCCTACCAGCACCTCCTAGGGCACTAGACTTCTCTTCACTGTGAGCACTTTCATTTTTTTCCTCCCCGAGCTCTTTTCCATGTCAAATCCCTTGTCACAGGGTAGGAAGGGAAGGCAAACTCAACAGCTGAACCAAAATGAGTGTTCTTGTTAAGTGCCCCGAAATCTGCCAAAGCTACAAGTATTTTATTTTAGTTCTTCGCTTTCACTGGGGCTCTGAAAGTGGGGCAGCACTGCCCCAGCAAGTGCTGATCTTAGGTCCTGCTCATCTTACTAGGAATTTTGGGGTACTGAGTATCCCAGCTGTCTTTTTTACTTTTATACCAAGATGTAACACACTCTCTTCACACACACGCACCCCCGTTCAGTGCACCCAAAAAATAAGTACTGTACTAATCAGTATGAACGCTTCTGTATCAGACAGTGCAATGCATTAATCTTCCCTGAAGATTAAAAAACTATGTCTCATCCCAAAACTGGCCGGAGGAGGAAGATGCTCTGTTCAGTGGAGCATCTCATGGCTGGTGGGAAGTGACATGCATTCTCGGTACCTAAAACTACATGAGGATGAACTTTTGACTTCAACCCCTGCCAGCACCGAAGAACTTGAAACTTCTTTGTCTTCTCTCCTTGTAAAACAATCCCTTTTTACTGTGATGTCTGTGTGAAGGTGGCAACTAAGGCTCAGCCTTCTGTCATAGCCCATATCATTCCAGATTTAGCCTGACATCATCAAAGCTCATGCTGAACTGCCAACTTCTCTCCTTGTTTTCATCAATTTGATGCTTTTTTTCTAAACATATCCATATGTCACAACTCTGATGGCATGCCTTTCCTAGCTGTCTTTTCCTCCTCCACTGTCACTATTTCATTTATGTATACAAAGATTCCTAGATCAAATACAGATCACTCAACATCCTGACATTCTCAGGAGCTGGCTATGAACTCTGATTATCACGGAAAATTTCTCCTAAACCAAGTATCAAACAGACTCTATTTTCTCTTCTCAGTGAGACTTCAGCCAGTGTAATCCTGACATGTGGGACTTCCACAGGCTCAGCCACTGGACTATGGCATAAGGAGACAGTGAGTCATTGCTCAGAGCTGCAAGTTTCTGCAGGTGTGCTGCACCAACAGGCAATGTCCAAGTCATAGCTAAGTACATTACCAAAAATTATACTCAGCTATGGTAGAAGGCAACAGTGAAGTGTTACAAATGTGGCATACTAGCAAAATGCAAAGCAATGATATCTCTTCACTCCCCAAAAGTGATTTAAGGGAGCTCAGAATATTTCAGAGAACAGGGTATCCCAAAAGCACCATCCTTCAAGCACAGGACTGGTGGCAACTGTAAAAATCAATAAACAAAACACTTTCCTGTATCTTATCAGCTAATAAAGCAGAGTGGAATGCTTTTTATTTTAGCTCAGTTCAGGGAGGTTCTAACAATACCTGGTTAGTTATGAAACTCTACTAGGCAAGAGAAAGAACTACCAGTAGTCACCAAAAACAGCATAAGGAAAAAAAAAGGCTGCCATGAGGGGGCACTGAAAGAAGGCACTAGTGCTGCAACTAGAGAAAGGGTAGGGAGAGGATTCTTGCAGAATTATCATTATGAGCCATCAGGAAGAAAAGGCCATCTACTTGGTGCCTATTCTGAAAGACGCAATGTTGTCAAGGAAGAAAGCAGAGAAGGAAAGAAAGAAAGAAATCAATATGAAGTTCTTTCAGGAATGCAATGAACACAGGGGGTGCCTCTGTTTGGCAGCCCCAGGACACTTGCAGCCCTGGCTGGGATTGTGTGGATATGTTTTTGACTTGTCCCGGTCAGCAGATTAATGGCATTAACGAAGTTTCCATTAGCATCGGAGATTGGGGAGGAGGGTGAAGAGACAGAGGCGTCCAAGCGGAAAGCCACATGACTGCAGAATTGATAAGGCTAAAGATGAAACGGAGCTTCATTGGCAGAAGAGAGGCCAGGAAATGCCACTACAAATTAGCCCCAGGCCTCATTTCTTTTCCCTTCATTATCCAAACCCCTTCAGGAGAAGAATGGAGGAGGTTATGACCCTCTCCCAACACACACATACACAGATATTGAGTGAGTCTCTCTCAATGAACATAGACGTGGGTATATCTGTGTGTCTCTAAGGGTCTGTGTGTGTGGTATATTTGTGTCTAGGCAAATCTGTATTAATATAGTAAAATAAAAAAAAAAAGTATATTTGCATCAACATCTATCTACGTATCTGTATATATAAGTACACGTGTTCTCAAATCTACAGTTTTTGCAGCTAAACCATGTAATTTTTGTTCATATTAGTGAGCTTTTACTGAAAGCAATGACATTGAAAGCAAAGACCTTGCACAATTCAGTGGAAGTTCCAGCACTGGAATGTGCTGTATGTGCCCAGAGTAGCTTGTATATGACTTGCAGAGCTACTGGGCATATGTAAGCTTCCACATAGATGTCTTCCTCCACACTTATCCTTGTACCTGCTTCTGAAGGTCTATATACAGGGCATTCTCTGGGGGCACCTACACTCTTCAACATGTTTGTTTGGGGTTTTTTTTCCCCTTTCTGTGTCCTCTGTGTGTGCTTCTGCATTCCACAAACTATATGGTTGCTTGTCTCTCTGTCCCAGCTGTATCTCTGCTGTGCACAACTGACTTTTGCAGAAGTCTGCATACCTCAAGTTCTGGTCTTCATATGTGCTCCTGCATGTCTTTCTGTTTGTGTACCTTTAATTATATTACATGGGAATACGTGTATCCGTATTTGTGAGAAATTTTCTATAAATTACATGTAAATGATTCTGTATAAAACTGTGGGCAAGTTTTGCTGCATATCCCTGTGCACGTCATTCTGGAGTAGATACAAAAAATTCTATTTGTTGCTATTGACTACACCTTGCACCTGAAAATTAATTAATATAGGTAAATACAACAATGAATACTGAGAAGTATTTGTCATAAGAAACACAAACTTCACTATACAGGTATGAGAACTAGCTAGGGACAACAGAGCTGAGGATGAGGTCCACTTTAGCTAGTCATTGACATCCCGCTAATTTAGGGAGCGGAAGATGATTTCCTGTATAGATTAAAGAATAACAATTCTCCAAGTCTAATGACATCTATGTGTTGTTAGTAAGAAAAGTAAGTTCTCTTCAAAGAGACCGTTAGCCATAGGCTACTAACATGAGAGACAATTTTGCCTGAGGGTAAACAAGAAAACAACCTCCTTCTGCGTTTGGAAAACAAAAAGAGGAGAGGAAAAAAGCAGGGGAAGGATGTGTAAATGGAGCTTTGTGCAATGGTGCTCTGTTATGTGAGCTGTATGTGACAATAGCCCTGAAACCCTATGCGAGCAAACTCATAAAAGAGGTCACTGTCTCTTTAATTAAAGCTCCCTGGTTTGAGGTTAAAAACAAACCCAGTGTTTTATGACCAGGTGTGCGTGTGAAAGAGATGGGAACCCGATCCCCAGCCCAGTGGCACAGCAGCAGAGAGGAGATAAGGGAGGAAAGCTTTTTATTAAGGTGTCGCTTGAATACTGCACCAGGCAAGGCAAACGCTGGAGGGTCAGGACACACAAGCCCCTGGGGACCAAGGCTGCAACAGGGCACCACCAGGCAAGGGAAATGCTGGAGAGACAGGACAGTGCCCCAGGACCAAGCCTTCCAAACCACCAGGAACAGGAGGAGGGGATCTAGGAATATCAGCTGAAGAGGGAACAGGAAAAGCACCAACAAGGTATGAGGAAAATTGCAACTGTTACCAATTTCCAAGGCCTACAGAGGCAAAGACAACCACCAGTGTGTGGTCTCTCTCGGTTAATGATAATAGCAACAGGGGTGCAAGAGCAACTCCAGAGCCTTCACTGGTAGGGTTGGAGAGGGGCCAATGCTTTGTAAAGCAGTCTGCAGGCAAGATCATTATATTGTTTGGGGAAACAATAGAAACTATACTGTTTCCAGCATCTAATAAAGTGCCAAACCAAGATAAGAAGTGGAGAGGTTGCACCCTCCTCCTGAGCCTTTCCTGTCAGTGAGGTATATACTGCTCAGGACATTCATGCCCACGACATCATTAATGACAGCATTACCTGGAAACTGGGACTTCCCTTTGTTGCATAATCTAATTTTCAGATCTCACATCTAAGGTCACTAAAATACTGAACTTAATGAAGTGCCTATATTCCACAGGTCCATTTGGTTACAGGTCCTTTCTTGACAGAGCCTCCAGCTGTCAGCCCCTGTCCCTAAAACTATCGACAAGGAAACATCAGTCAGTTCTCTTTTATACTGGCATCAAGACCAACAAATTTCAACTTGAAACAGGAGACAACCCAGAACCAAGTTCCTGGGTTGCAGGCCACGGTGTCTCCTGGCTAGAAACGTAACACAAGCCCTATACACCACTCTCCTTGGGCACTTGAAACCGTGTATTTTGAGATGCAAAATCTGAATTCCAGCTTCAGCATTGCCATGATTTCCCAAAAGTTGAAATGACAGAGCTATGAGATCCTCAGACAGATTTGCTACAGTCACTGCTAAAAGAAATCCAAAATGTAACATGGAACAAAAACCCTTATGAAACTCCCATTTCTTTACACAGCTATGTAAATAACAGCAGCAAAACATGTTCTTGAAGTGCTGTACTATGAAAAAATGAAAGGCTAGCTTGATATTTTCTCTCTTCAAATGTATAATTTTCTTTAAAATTGTTTTAATTTGTACTTTAAGAAAGTATAGATAACACTTTTGTAGACACAATCAGAAAATGGTAGAAGGTCAGCACATCACGTACTGCATTCAGTGAAAATATTAGAGATCTACAGACTGGAAGAGCAAAATGAGAAATGCAGGAGAACAAAAAGGATAGAGTAGAGAGCTGACTACAATCACAGAGCGATATCTTACTCATGCTTAGCAGACTTCTGCTGTGGATTTTTTTTTTATTTCCAGATGAGATTAAATATCCTATCTCCAAGCTATAGGCAGAGGAATTAAGGCACAGAGAGGAAGTTTGACTGCCACAAAATCAGGAAGAGAATCTAAGTCAGCCTCCTTCATGAAAAAGAACTGATCACTCCAGCAGTGCTTCCTCCATTTCTTGAAACCTTTCACGACATAAAGATGCCTTTTTTTCTAAGCATACCAGTTACTAGGTTTCATCCTGAATAACTAGGTGAAATTCTGCAGCCTGTGATATGCAGCAGGCCACAGTATACAAGTTAATAGTCCTTCTGGGCTTGAAAGCTATGGAAACTGAAGGTTAAATTAATCCCTGGTGTAGATCCCGCTGGAATCAATTTAATTTTGCTAGGAATGGATTTCAACCAGTTATGGTAACCAGTTCACTAACAGAAGATGGCACTAAATTCTAACATTTTTATTTCCTTGCAATGCAGACAATTCTCCCATGTTTCCACAGTCATGACAACCCCTCTTCTTTTTACACCCGCTATTAAGTCTGACTTTTAATTTCTAAAGTAGGAGGGCAAATTCATTGGTGGTGTAACTCTCTTACTAAGAGTAAAGCCAGAATACATCTAAATTTACCCCATTCCAGTTTCACAATCTGTCTTTATTCAACACCCTGTACATAAACGGTCCAAGCTGACAAGTATTCTGTATATGAATCAGTTCAGAAATCGGAACATAGAAGACGTAGAACAAAGATTTGTTTGCCCAAGATGGTATGATTGAGCAAGCACTTAAAATACAGATTTACACTGCCTGCAAATTTCTTTCAGAATTGCCTATTTCAGCCTAGACTAAGTAATTTCTGAAAACCCAAATCATTCAGCTCGATATGCTGAATACGGAATGTATACCACTTTAAACTCAAATCTGTAATGCTTTCTTAAAATTTACTTCAGTTTTACTTTTTTTAAAAAAGATTTTAAAAAACAGCCACACTAGATGTAAACATTTCCCCAAGAAAAAAAAATAAAAAAGCTTGTTTTAAATGAACAGAATTATCCTCCTGCTTGCTCCCTATCCTCCACTTTTTTTCTGGTGCTGCAAGCAAACCAACAGATCAGTTATCAGAAATATCCTACTTCAACATCCAATAATCCACCTGGTTTGCCTTCAGCTGAACCTTCTAAGCTTTGCTCTCTCCCACCCCACTGCCTCGACAGCCAAGTGGAAGAGCAGAGCCCGTGGACCGACGAGCACCAGTGCACAGGGATCACCACTTCCACCCACTTCACCTTTGTGTCAATAGTCCCATAAAGTGTGGGACTGGGGACATATGTTTATAGGCTCCTGCTGAGCAGGAGCATTGCCAGCATCTGCTTCGGGACTGACGCTGGATCTCCTAAAACAAGATTCTAGTGGCAAGGGCAAGTTACTTCTTTGTTGGGTTTGGGGTGGGGCTTGTCCTTTGGGGTTTTTTTTTTTGCACATCTTTCAGCTTTGATTCTTGTCTCTTCCACCTTCCTTCCCAGGTTTGAGGAAAATACCACTTCCTGTCAGTACAATGTATTAACTTATATATAATTTTTGTGCTTTTCTTGTTTTAGAGGGGAAAAAAAATAAACTGCTTGGTTTTTTTTTTTAGTTAGGAGCAGATTGTCAGCCAGATCTCACTGACCTCCATGCAACTATGCTGGTTTACACCAATAGATTATCAAACTCTTTGAAAATCTAGGGACAAGTATTTTTATTTTATTTTTCCTCCCTATATTACTGAGATGGTTAAAGCAGTAATACAGATTGCTGTTGCTTCCCTACGCCTTCTTTTCCAGGACCTGCAGCTACTTGGCTTTTTGACATGTTTTTCAGGCTGAAAATGTAGATTCAGTACAAGAAAGCTTTTTTCAGAGAGCAAGCACTTTTGACAAACTACATTAATAAAACATTTGTCAAAAAAAAAAACAATGAAAAATTGCAGTTTTCATATTAGAAATTATTCCAAATATTATTTAAAAAAAAAACAAACGACCAAACACAATTCTCCATTTTCATTTCAGAGTTTAAGATCATCAAAATCTTAAATTATCTCCACAGACCCAAACCAATGCTTGAGGTTTTCTCTCATTATAATTCATTAAAAAGGCTCATAATTTTAATTTTCCATCCTTGGTCAAGAAGGAACAATTGGTTAGAATTCAGATTTTTTCCATAGAACAAAAGTGTGTTCCATCCAGACTCACCATAATTTTGTTGTAGCACCCCACAAATATCATTGTCTTTGTGCCTCTGTTCTTTATCTACGGTATTGGAACAACACTGCCCTCACTTACCCTTAAAACCAGGAAAGTTTCTTGAGATATTTAGATATTATAGGCCTGAGGGCACAGAACTACTGTAAACTTACCCCCCCACCCCCCCCCAGTTATAACCAGCCAAACTTGAACATTTAGGGATCAAAAAAAACCCCAAACAAACATACAAATTCACTAATGAAGTCATAGAAACCAAAGACTGTAATAGACTAAAACTGAATTGAACACCAGAGACTGACTGAAACTTCAATAGCATCTTGACTACCATAGTCACATAATCTTAACTTTTTCTTTGCTTATTCTAGCATTATCCTAAAATTGAGAGGTCTTGCTTAGGTGTTCTTTGCTTTATGTTCCAAGAGGGGAAGACATATCCTTGGGATTAAAGGTATCTATAGGAGACTGTGCAATATAAATTCAATTCCAAACTCATCTACAGTTCTCAGACAGTAAACAAACCATTTGCTTTGTCCTTCAGTTTCCCTTACTTACCTCATTTTTTTTTTAATCAGCCCTAACCAATCATTTTCAATTCTCATGGAGATCTTGTCACATGCTTCTCAAATCCAATACTCTGTGTTAATATGGGTCATTCCAGATGCTCCCATAAAGTAAGAGGAATAATAACACTTACGAATATGTACATACACACACAGCTTCCTGAAGGAAAGACTTATGAACTTGTACAGTCTGGTGAAGGAGTGGAAAAAAAGGAAAAAGAAAGCAAGAAAGCATAGGAAAAAAAAAGAGGAGGAGAACAAAGAACAGGCTGAATGCAAGTCTCTCATAAGAGCAAAAAATTTTAGGCCTCCTACGAAATACTCCTAATTAAGCAGAGCTCTTAGATAAATCCAGTTTGAGAATAACTTTCATGCCAAGATTCCCTTTCCATTTATTGCAAACTCTGTTCACATCTATGCACTGTGAGGCAAGAGGGTTGAGAACCTTTTTCTAATAGTGTTTTCATATAGTTCACCAAACAATTTGTGGAAGAACAAAAAAAAAAAAAGTTAAATAGCCTTCTAACCCAGGAGGGTGAGATAATGAAAGGAAAAGTATTAGAGAAGACCCTTACAGATAAAAAGCAAACTACATATAGAGATGTGTTTTGCTCTTTTTTCTATCACACTTTGTAGGGCCGACAAAGATTAAAGTAAGGGGAAAAGAAGGTAGGAACTGCATAAAAAACTAACAGTCTCTTACATACAGTTATGTAGAAGTAAAGCTCTCCTGATTGGGACTACAGACCAAGGGAGATCCAGTGGACAAATACCTCCAGGGAACTCCACATACTTGGGGGAGGAGAGCTAAAATGCAAGACTGGCTCCATTTCCTCTGAGGAAGAGGTCCCTGCTTCAACGTCTTCCAGGCTTCCCATCCTCCTGTCAGCCAGGTCAGGGACCAGGCCGGCGTGTCCTACAGCTCTCTCCCTGCTGGTGTGCCTACCAGCCTCCACAGAGAGAGCAGCAGGAGCTGCTGCATGCTCAGGCCTCACCCTTCCCTCCCCATGCAGGACCAAGACACAAACAGGACACACTTGGATTCTGGGGCACTTCTGGGGTCTCCAACTTGCATACATCCACAGCAACCAAAACTCAGACGTAACAGAGTGGCTCAGAGACAGTTGTGGGAGAGGCCACTAAAGAATTCTCAAACAGCTCATAAAAAAACCCACTGAAGTATGAGAACCACTTTGCTCCTAGAAAACAAAGTGCCCATTAACTTTAGCCACTATCAGTTCCAAAGCCACCAAGTCCATAGCCCCTTTCCTGGTTTTCCATACAAAATAAAATTAATATAGTACCCTGCATACTCTTTTTATAAAAGCCTGACAGGCTAGCTCTTCTTCCACAAGCCTTTTACCCTAGAAATAGGATTTTAAACGTTCCCCTCCACATTTTGTCCATGAAAGTGAAATAATAGTAAAAGCAGGGGCAGCACTCTGAAACTATAGGCATTCACCTGCTCTGTGCTACAGGTAGCACACAATGCTGATATCCTGAACTCTCCAGGTCTTTATCTAGCTCTGGAGAAGTCACCATAGACATGATTCTGTACTGCCTCCCTGCAAGGGAA
>NW_008582092.1:21888-24519 GCF_000691845.1 Merops nubicus
TCCCCTTTTACATCTCTCATTCTCTACTCCTTATTTCATCCCATTTTTCCTCTGTTCTTTAGATTATTCGATTTCATAAACTACAAAACAGAGTGAGGCAACCACAAATAGAATTTAAAGGTAATGTTGCCTGGAATTTCAAAAGAGCCAGGCTTTCACTCCCAGTGTTCACCACTGGCTTTTAGACAGTACTTCAAACAACAGAGTAGAGGCTAGCAGTTCTTACCCATGCTAGGACAAGTCCTAACAAGCAATCTCTCTTCACAACATAGTTCTTCCTCTGTTCTACCTCTTTCTTTTCTGCTAATATTCTCCTCCTTGGCTTTTGCTCATTTCTCCCCATGTCTTTCCTTCAGTTTCCTTTCTCCCCCATTTCCATTCCTAAAGTTCTCAGTTAAAAACATTGCCTGCAGCAACATCACATCTTCAATAAGAGAGGCAACTTCATTACAGTTTAACATAAAAAGATCAGCTGATATTGATCCATAATTTGGACAAGTGCCACGCTATTGACAGGAAGACAAAATAAGTTAGAATGGCCATGTTTCAAAAATTCTGTATGTACACTCAATCACTAGAACAGAAATTGCAGCTGGGTATATAATAACACAGCCATGTTCTCCATTTCCCCTGTAGATCAATGCTAATATGAGGAGGGCCACAGAAGATGGATGTTGCCGACAGAAAACCTTGAAATTCCAGGTTAGGACTTGGGTGGCTTCAAGGATAAAAGAGTGCACAGTGGCTGTGTCACTTAAATACATAAGACCAGACCCCTTCCTTAATACCTGAGAACGCTCTACTTCAAAAGTAGTTACTTCTGCATTTAAATTCAAGTTAGGGAATACAGTAGCTCACCCAACATCCTGCCTTAGAGAGGTACACAAGCTTTAGTTCAAACACATAGGGGACCCCTGATGGATTACTTAGCAGAGTAAGACAACCATAGGACAATACACCTTCATGTACTCACAAATACACAGAAAAACACATATGAGCTTTCTATACACTACTGAACAGTCACTCTGCTAGAAGGCAACTTTTCCAGAAGGTAGGCAGTAGCAGGAGAGACAGAATATTTCTTTCTATTACTGTTTACTAGAAACTGTGTTGCCATGCTACTGAAGTACCACAAAACTTCTTGCCCATGCTGTCTGTATTTCACTAGTAAGGTTTATGACCCCCACGTAACAAATGTTTAAACTGGTCAGCAAGGAGCAAATACAAGAACTTGAGCACTAAAAAAAAATATAGTCCTCTATCATTTGAGTCACTCAAACAGATATTTACTGTAACAGATATTTATTCTTTGTAGAAACCAATTTGTACAGAGACTAAAACAGCCAGGCAAATCATTATACTTGCACTTTGCCAAGAGCAATTGTTTGTTAAGGTCCAACTGCCCACACACACCTGGACCATAATAAGGTTGAATCCAATCACAGTTCACATGGGAGGGTTGCACAAGATGACAGGCCACCACAGCAATGCTAGCATCAAAAAAAAATCAGCTGTAAGACATGTACCTCTACCACTCCTGCCTATAAATCTCCTGTAGCTAAATAGCTGCTAAGATCTTATTTTCTTTATAAGCCTGCTATTTGAGACCAACGTAACTCAGCAGTGCATTGCACACCATTCCTGATTACATAGGAATACCAAGTAATTGAAGAGAAATAATATGCATCAATGACCAGGATTTTTACCAGGACTTATCCCTTCCTGTTTCCTCCAGGTTCACATGTATTCATCTTCAAGGTGGAACGACTACAAGCCACACAGTTAGGTCAAAACTCTGACGTTACCTCTGTAAATCCTGGGATTCTTTCTCTGCTTCCACTACTGCTCTTCAGGAAGCTTCTTCAGTACTTTGAAGCAACACACTTGTTTTGCTAACACTACATTGTATGAACTGAGAGTAGTGTTTGAAAGACGTACAGTCTGGGTCATTCACAGAAACTTCACTTTCAAATAGTTCAGTAAACCAAACTCACTTCCCAGAAAAGATGCTGCCCCATCAAAACTTCAGTTTACATTTCAGCCTTGCTCTGAATCCAAACTCCACAACTAGCCTTTCTCTTGACAGCAAGCCAAACCTCTCTTCAGATACTCCTGCATTTTCTAAGATGCATAAAACCCTGCCAAAGTTTGTGACTTGTGCACATTATTCATTTAGCCAGAATACAGACGGTTTCGATGTCTGTTCCTCAGTACAACACCGCAATGTTTAGGACAGGTACAGGAATTGTGAAGTAGGGGGCTGTTAAACTCATTTCTATTGATCACAGGCTTTTCCAGACCTACCTGCAGAGGAACTGTACCAGCAGAAAAGCTGTAAAAGCCACAGGTCTTCAGAACATCCTTAAACTCTCATGCAATCCCATCCAGTGAGCTACACCTGCCCTTTCACCTTGCTCTTCCTCCTTCCTCCCGAGCCCATCTGGCTAACAGGTCAGAAGTGAGGACACCTGTGCACAAAGCCACCGAGGCTGGGAGATTATTTGCTAACTCTGGAGTTCACTTCCCCTCCGAAGCACCTGCTGTTGGCCCTGAATGCAGTACCGGTGGCCCCTGGTTCACCTCTCCGCCGTTTGCTCTGGGAGCGTCACCGGAGGGGTATGCGAGGAGCGC
>NW_008582093.1:0-2775 GCF_000691845.1 Merops nubicus
CAACCCCTATGATTCTATGATTCTACATGTGTTTACATGTGTGTGCATGCATATTTTATTAAATATTTTTCTCATTCAACCTCTGCCACTGGATTATCTGCTTATGAAGACATAGAGAGAGGCCTTGGAACCCAATTCAAGGACTTCAAGCAGTGCAAATAGTATTTGACATGATGACATCAAGGCCTTTTGCTCTGAAAAGACTCAAGGAGGTCAAACAGTATATGAAGCAATGCTAGAACATATCCTTGCAGTGTTGAGTTATTTGGGTGGGATTTTATCTGTCTAACTACAGTCAGGTAAAGTTTACAATGTAGAAATATATCTATGAGCTAGTCACGCCAGAACCTTTATACAGTAAGTAGCTATCAAGTCAATATACACTGTGGAGTAGGGAATGCTTTATTCCTTTCCAAAGTAGGTTCTGAAATAGTTTAGTATTTCCTGCAGAGGGCCCATTTCTCTCCATTATCTGTAAACAGACCTTAAAGAGAGCACTATCGATCTATCTGTCTGTCTATCTATCTATCTATCTATCTATCTATCTATCTATCTATCTATCTATCTATCTATCTATCTATCTATCTATCTATCTATCTATCTATCTATCTATCTATCTATCTATCTATCTATCTATCTATCTATCTATCTATCTATCTATCTATCTATCTATCTATCTATCTATCTATCTATCTATCTATCTATCTATCTATCTATCTATCTATCTATCTATCTATCTATCTATCTATCTATCTATCTATCTATCTATCTATCTATCTATCTATCTATCTATCTATCTATCTATCTATCTATCTATCTATCTATCTATCTATCTATCTATCTATCTATCTATCTATCTATCTATCTATCTATCTATCTATCTATCTATCTATCTATCTATCTATCTATCTATCTATCTATCTATCTATCTATCTATCTATCTATCTATCTATCTATCTATCTATCTATCTATCTATCTATCTATCTATCTAATCTATTCATCCATCCATCCAGGGACAGAGTAGCTGGAAGAAAGTCATTCCCTCCCTGTATCAGCCTTAACCCCCCTGTGTTTACAACAGCAAAGCATCCCTTGTGATGGTTTTTCACAGCTTCCATGGTCAATGAGACACCAGGAACTTTCCTGCATTTACCCTTTGGCAGGACTTCTCCATTGCAGTACTCTGGCAGAGTGATGCAGCCTCATGTTGAGGACATATTATACCCACATCACTTTAAAGCTCCCTAAAGCTGCCAGCACAGGCTCTGTGTCTTTCTAAATGTGCATTGTTCTACAGCAACCATAGTTTTCCAGCCTTTCACAGGCTATGTAATGTGGGGACTCTCCTGCTGCCTTTCCCCTTCCCGCCCTGTATACGCTTTCAATCACTGACAATATATTAAAAACAAAAGTATTCAAGAAATTAAAACCAGAATGAGATCCTCAAGGCCAGGATTCAGAATGCAGTTGTAAACGAACCATCTAGTCTCCTTTATAACATTAAAGTGGTATAATGGTAAATAGGAGTTTTCATTTAAAGAGTGGTTTGTGTGCCAGGGCAGACCCAAGGCACATGCACAAGAATCCAATTTGAGTAGGCTGTAAAGTGCTAAAATGTCCCAGTCTCAGACACGTGCAGGACTTTGGGTCCCTGCAACAAGCAGAGGAAACAATACTGTAGCATCCATGCTAACAAGAAATGGACTTGATTATGAAGATCTGCCAAGAGCAAGGGTTTTGCGCATGACAGATCTGACTCATCCAAGGCAGAAAATATTTCCCTTGTCCTTCAGTGACAGGGGATGAAGCACTGACCATGGTTAGTGCAATTGTAAAAGTAAAATTAATTCCAGCATTTTCCAGTTTAAAGGCAAATTCCCAGAGTATTTCATCCGGAAGCAGCCACAAAGCTCACACAGCGACTGAATAGAGTCTTTGATTTCTACCCATCTGCCTGCTGGCAAAACCAAGAGCCCTGCCAAATGTATAGACCCATGAATATCACACAGTATTTGGGGTTTCTTCTTTTAACCCGCCTATGCCAATTCAAAAGAAAACCTATGAGACTATTGTTCTCTGGAGAACCCTGGGAAAACACAGAAAAAGCATATTTCCAAGTAGATTCATGAGCTGGGTGGGTAACTCTCCACTGAGTTACTGTTATTAATACGAGGAGGGCAAGGTTTAATAGTTACAGCAACATATTAGCAGAGGGATGAAATGGAATTGATTCTTTACATCTGCTCCAACTTTCCCTAGGTTGCTGGGAACCTAACACATGATCTCTTCCTCACTTCACACTTTCCAGTCTCCCAGAGATGCAGAGAGACTTTTCCCACTTCTGGCAATGTAGGGGAAAGGTGCTCTATGTACAAAGTATTACTTATAGAAGAAAAATGTTAGAGATTAATTTTCTGGAAGCAGAAGGAAGTGCTTTTGTTTGACATTGGGACAGGTGTCGGAGCAGTGCGTTTACAGGCACCCTTTTTTAGTCCTCGTTCACCGTAGGAGGAAACACTAGAAAACATGTCTTTCTAGTACAGGGGCACCAGAACTGAGATTCAACTTAAAATGTGCACATGGTTATTTGACCTTGCCATCTAGGCAGTGCATTTGAAATTGTAAAACTGAGTCACATTAGCTTTGTATTGTGTCAACATTTGTTTTGGATCGATAACGGACATAATGCTGATTCTCCTCAAGTTTGGGACTCTACTGAAACCACCTGAAGTTAGACGTTTTTTCTTCTCAGTGAACAGATAGCTATATCAGAA
>NW_008582093.1:2875-9576 GCF_000691845.1 Merops nubicus
TGGTGGTTAGTTGGGTGCCTTTTTTTTTTTTTTTTTTTTAAAGCCACTAAATAAAAAAAATATGTTCACAGTTTTGTATGTGAAGCATATATTCATGAGGCTGCATCACTCTGCCAGAGTACTGCAATGAAGAAGTCCTGCCAAAGGGTAAATGCAGGAAAGTTCCCGGTGTCTCACTGACCATGGAAGCTGTGAAAAACCATCACAGGGGATGCTTTGCTGTTGTAAACACAGGGGGGTTAAGGCTGATACAGGGAGGGAATGACTTTCTTCCAGCAACTCTGCTCCTGGATGGATGGATGGACGGATATATAGAAGAGATAGAGAGATAGACAGACAGATAGATAGATAGATAGATAGATAGATAGATAGATAGATAGATAGATAGACAGACAGATAGATAGTGCTCTCTTTAAGGTCTGTTTACAGATAATGGAGAGAAATGGGCCCTCTGCAGGAAATACTAAACTATTTCAGAACATATAGCTGGCTGACATAGTAAATGACTAAACCTAATGCTCAGTGTCTAGTGAACTGTAAAGTTCTCAAGAGTCTTTCCTGAATATCCCTAAGCTGTAAGACAATTTGCTTTGCTCAAAGGCACTGAGTTGTGAAAATTGTACTTGTTATCTTCCTGGAGTCAGTATTTATTTGGGGAGCTAACACTTAATTTGTGTACGGTCACACCTGTGAGAATGACCCTCTGAAATTCACACCACCCCAGAACAGAGTGTGTTTGAAAGCCTTCCAGGGTTTGGCCAAGGACCCCATCAGTCATGGGAATGACAGTGTGTTTGGATAAGAGTGCTGATGAGCTTGCTCACCCCTTCTGGTGTTCCCTGCCCTTCTCTCATCTTAAACCAAAGTCTTTGAAAATGCACCAGCTGTTGTTGGGGAGAGGGGTCTGAAAAGTACTTTCCAACTGTTGTTTTGAGAATGGGCTAGAGATTTAAAAGGCACCATCAGTAACGAAACACATGGAAAATAGCCCTGTTTCTCTCATAATCAAAGAAAAGGAAAAAAGTCCAGCTATTGAGAACTCTGCAATTAAAAACAAAAGCTGAAACAATAGCTTTGGGCAAATGTCGTGGTGTCACTGGATATCCTGCTTTGCAAGCAGTCTATATAGAGTGGGATGGTAATGAAAGGTCCCAGATCAGAAAACACAGAGCAGAGGGTGCTGCTCTGAGTGGATTAGTCGTTGTCTGCCTCCAGAGGGCAGGCTGGAGCGAGGAGGGGAGGGAGAAGCAGTGTTTACACAGAGACCCTACCATAGCATTTTCACAGTAGCTTGGAAGACAGCTTCCAAGAAATATCTCGCTCTCTGGGTGGGCCAGTCCACCACCACACATGAGTTTATTGCTTAGGGCTGCAAAGTTCAAAGGAAGCTCTGGGAAAGGGGAGCTGTGGCTCACAGTGTTGAGCCCAAACTGCTGCACCACACATGGCTAAAGTACACACTATCAGTAATCAAGGGAAGGACCTCCCTGAAGCACAAATGGCAGTGGGGGTACCCTTCTATAAATATCCTGAGAAATAGCAGAGTTTCCCTTTCCAGTTGCCTGAGTGACTCCCTCTCCTTTGATAGCTTGCAAATGTTCCCTTGGTTTTAGTAGTTACCACCGTCGCGTGTGCTGTAGATCAAAAACAAGTGCATGGGAAAAGGCAGCTAAGCACAATAGACATGGGCTGAATTGCATGCAGTAGGAACTGGTTTGAAGTTGTGATTGTGTCCCTTCCTTTTTTCCATCCTCCTAATCCCTTTCCTGTTTCAGTTACTTTCTGATTTCCTATATTCAGTCACAGCAACATAATGCCAACTACAGCTCTCAGCTCTAAAGAATTAAAACCATACTGAAAAACTGGTAAAGGACCGCCTGGCCCCTTTTCTTCTGGAGAAAGCAGAGAAAGAGAATCCAACAAGACCCTCCGGGCCAACTCAATACCACCCTAAAACCTTTCTGGCATCTTTGTAGGTCTGCGTATTCAATTCTGCAGTCTGGATTTGGATGACAATGACCACAGTCCATAGGAGAACTTGCCCTGATATCCTTCCAGTAATCACTAGAAAATCTCCTTTGGACTTCACAGAATTCTGTGAGCTCCAATCTGTTTAAGGTGATGTGGAGCACCAATAAAGCATGAAATACGAAACAAGTCCACCTTGATACATACTCAGGCTCTTTAGATGAAGAAACAGAAAGAAGTTCCCCTGGAAAATAGCATCTTTGTTCCATAACGTAGGTAGGACAATTCAGTAACCATACTGCTTCTGCAGTATCAGATTTAAATCAGATGAATCATGTATTCAGAATCAAAAAATAACAAGAAAAAAGTCCCTTCTTGTTGTTCATGTGGCTGGAAACGGTTCAGCTGGTGGGTAGAACTTATAAATAACTATAGGGACTGGCATGTTGTATAGGATATTGCATGACTATTGGCATTTCCTTACCAGTATGACTACCTGAAAATTAACATGGAAGAATCACTTTTAGAACTAGTGTTCAGGTTTTATGCAATCTTAAAAGCTGAAAAAAAAGGGAGCCACTTAACACTATAAGCGACATTAGTCTTCTGTGGTGTGGATTTAAATAATTTAAAAGCCCTGTGATGGCTATGAGAAAATTTTGTGTTTTGGAAAATGGCTGGTTACCTCTTCCCGTCCTAGTCCAGGTTTAAATGAAGGTACTGTAGACCACTGCAGATCACGCAACCCATCAAGTTAATTTTAAATAGTCTGAGGGATGGACTTAGTTTGGAGTCATCCTGAATTTTTGCAGGGGAAAGGAGGGAACAGAGCACAACTTTGTGGAAAGCTCTCATAAAATGTGAAGTAATAGGACATTATATCCTTGATACAGAATAGGAAGATTCAGTCTTATTCTCCCCTTCTGTATTATTCTCCCTTTCCACATTACTGCAGAACCAAAGTCCTACTCAGCACAACATATCATTTCTGTCATGGCGGCTTAGGTGGAAGAGCTGGATGGTTTTTCAGATGAGAAACTCCTCTGTAGCTTCAGATAACATCTGAAACCTGAAAGGGCTTCTTATTCTGCATGGGGCAAAAATGCAAGTATAATTTCCTGAAGATAGCTTTACTTCTGACGTTTTTGGGGACAAGCAGTGGACAGTCACAATAATAACAATTAGCAAGTGAGATTTCCAGTATTAATAGCCTGCAGGAACAGTCCCTTCATGCCTTCTGCCTGCCATGCTGATGTGAAGTCCTGCAAGAGCAGAAAAAGTGATTTCAGGCTGACCTTAAAATCCACCTCTGAATCCAAGCTCCAGTTTTCCCTAAAATACTGTACTAAACCTACTCCAATTCTGCCTATTTGGGCCCCCTATCTTCCACATGGTATGCATATGTGGTAGGTCATTAGGAGGAAGCAGTGATAAAAGTAGTCCTGTTATATATCTCTTTCATTCGGTACATCCTACTGAGCAATCACATGGACAGATTAAAGTTATTACACAAGTTATTATATGCCTGCTCAATAAATGTTACTTACACAAAGTATAGGTTAAATGCTCTTTATTATTACTCTTCAAGCAAGCTTTCTAACAAAGCCAAAGCCTTTCCCTATACCCACAAACCTCCTTTCGTATTTAGCAGGGGAAAAAAAAAATGTGGCAGATGTCAGAGATCTCTTCCTAAGAAAACAGTTCTCCTTGGCTCTGTTTTTACCCACAAGCTATAATACTTAGAGGCAGACTTACACACTCTGTCCATTGCCATAATTTATTTATGCCAGAATTATCTATGCTAATACTGTAATTTAATCAGGCTTATAGAGTTGCTGAAAAGTAATTTTTCAAATATATTTGGAAGACAGGTTTGATATATGAATACTAACTACTCAAATGTCACTTCTAGCCCGTTCACAAAAATTTCAAGCTAATATGTAAATTCATTACAGAACTTTTATTCCTCCATTACAGCAAAGTGATTCTTCTCGTATTAGAGCACACCTTATTGTACACATTCAACTTATATTTCCAAGTGACAAATACTTTATTGTCCTTTATAGAAATTAACCCAACTTTCAGGCAGGCTTCTTGAAGCATAACAAGTATATTCTATTGAATATACATATTCTATGTATATACTCAAAATATGTTCTGCTGAACAAAGCTGAAGTAGATACGTAAAATAATGTGCCTCCAAAGTCTCCAAGGTTTTGCTTGTTCTTACACTTTTCAAATAAATTTGGCCAGGGTTATTTCTCATGTACTTCTACATGACCCATGGCATTGAAAGAAATACCGTAAAGGAACTGAAAATCTATAATCATTTCCCCCTGCTTTTATATCAGTTCAGTACATAAAAAAGATAGAGTTGATAAAAACACTGAGGCCTTCTAAGGTTTCCTGCAGACATACTTTGCAGGTTTGATCATGATGTACTATTCAGGTGCAGTTACTCATTTCGTCAATGACCCTGATGTTATCTTCATCCCGTTGTGGACTCTTATGGCTGAGGGATATCAGTTGATCTCCTTGAAAGAATTACATGCTCTGTCTTTCCATGAAGTGAACCCAGTTATGACTTATACCTTACGAATGACCTTCTAACATGGAAAGAGCATATGAGAGGTAAATGGAATTGAAAGGGTTATCTTCAATTAATGCTAATGAAAGAAAATGAATTAGATGCACCAATTGCTGCAGTCAGCTTGTCTCGACTCTAACTTTACTATGAAGCATGCTTTTGTTTGAGAAAGTCGCTGTAGTCAGAAAATCTAATTTCCCTTTGAACAAAAGTATAAGTGTATAGGGAAGGTGTTAACTGAGCCACAAAATCTAGATCAAGAACAGAAGAATCAAGCTCCTGTTTACTTGATGTTCAGGTACAGGTGTTCTGTTGTGATGGTACTGCTCTGACTCCAGCATGAATTTTTCTAGCATGAGTGAAACTGGATTGTATTCATTGACCACGTGGAAAGAAAAGAAAAAGTAAACGCTACATAGAGAACTTACTATCTTAAAAATTGTTTTCACTTTTGTAATTTACAGTATGTTTAGAAATTCAGGGAGAATTCATCCTATTTATGTTTTGCCCATGCACTTCTTCTGTCTTTTAAAAAAAATGTGTTATTTTCTCCATATTGTGCCAAGAACACTTCAGGACAGCCATGAACACCCCGGCTGAAGTACATTAACATCGCAATTTCCCATGAACAGTACAGAAGAGTGTAGAGGACAATGCAGAGTTGATTTGCAGCAGGACACAGGAGTCCAGATACCTCTGGGACGAATGCAGAGGGAACAGCACAAGTTCATGCTTTTTCCTGTACGCCACCGCAGATCACTCACTCTTTTTCCAGCTCTCCCTTCCTGCTTTCTGTTTGTTACATTGCTCACTGGATGGCAATGCTTTAACACCATTTTGCTTTAGGAAAATGAAGACAAATATTACTTAAGAAATCCATGCACACTCCTTTGCTTCCTGTGGTCAACAGAAGTACCTCTTTCTAGAGAACACCCAAGCACCAGGCTTAACAAAGGGAACAACTCTTCAAAATTTCCTGGTCTGTGGTAGCCTGGAGACAGTGTATATGCTTCAAGAGTCTCTTATGACATTAAAAAATCTGGATTTATTAATTAAAAGAGAAACAGTGCCTTTTTATCACTTTGGTCAGAGTTACACCCCATTTCATCTCTCATGCAGTCTCTCAGGATTATTGGGATACCCCTGGATGAGGAGTGCTAAATAAGCAGTAATTATTCTTGCTATGATGACCCTACAACTGCAGACTCAGAAGCTGTTCAGGTCTTTTGTGGAATGCCTTTAAAGTAGGGTGCTCATTTAAAATCTTTACTCTTGTTGCAGTGTTTTAAAATGCATATAGATTTCTCCCTTGCTACATTATCCCTAACTGTGTAAGATGCACATGGTGACTTTTAACTTAAGTTGATTTTCCTGTACCTTTCATGTACGCGTTGCCAAGAACTCAACTTGCCGTAACAGAGCTTAGCTTATCTGAGTCATCAAAAAGAAATCTCTTTGAAAACAAACAAAACCAGACTCAAATAAGTTCACATGAACTTGGTTTTATGTGTATCATCATTACTACTTGTTTATTATTATTATCATTATTATTATTATTATGGTTATTGTTATTATTATTATTATTGTTATTATAATATTATGACAATGATAAGGAAGAGAATTTTTGTGAGTGCTGTCAAGAGAATTGTTGCAGCTATATCCCTCTGAGATGTAATTTTTCTGAGACTTGAAAAACAAAGCAGCCTGAGATTGCTCAGCACTTAGTCCTTCATGAAATAATATTACACAGTTGTGCTTGGGAGCTGATTATCCATTTGGTTCTTTTCTTCCTTTTTATATAGCTTTAGGATAATTTCCTGCCAGAGGTCCTGGTTTTCTTTCTGATAAGTCACAAGCTTCTGGCCCGACCGCATGCTAAAATTAAATGCCTCTTTGCACTTGGGGCAGGAGCAGATCAAATTACAGTTTGAAAAATTACATCCTACCTTCTTAAATTCTAGCTATACATTCAGCTGGATACAGTACTTATCACTTTCCAGCTTAAAATATAACAATGCAGAGTGCTTTTAAGCAGCTGCTGCTCTCCACCCTCCCTCCCCTCCAGGTGGCTGCATTTTGCTGATGGGTAAAGTGATTTCTGTTTACAGAAAAAGCAGCTTTTATAGTTTGTAAATGGTTTCAGGGT
>NW_008582093.1:9625-10198 GCF_000691845.1 Merops nubicus
GCAGGAACGCAAACTATTCTGAGTTTTGTTAAGAGAAGGGGACAAAACCCTGTAGGAATTAGACCAAAACTAAACTCCTGTAAAAACCTCCAGGTGTGCAATCTCCCAGGGTGGAAACACTGGGCCAATAAAATGATCAGTTGTGGTTTTAATTGAAAGCTTTAAATACAAAAAAGAAAAAAGAAAGGAAAAATTAAAGGTTAACAGTGAATAATGTGGCATTTTCATGGAGATGTGGGGGGTGGGGGGAAGCAGACACAAAAACATGGGTTGATAAAGAAAAGGCCTCCCCTAAAACATGTATACAAAATCAAGAAAATTGTCTGAAGTGCTGATGACATGACCAAAAACATTCTTATTCCACAGTCAGAAGCCAGTTTTCTGCAAGCTCATGTGGATTGCACAACACCACGTTTTCTTTGTAGGACCGAAGAGGGATCTATTAAATTGTGATCCACAGGGATTTGTTGTGCTGAAGATGTTAATCAATGTCTGATTAACTATGCATGAAAACACAGACAGCCCCCACGGCTGGTGGCTTTGGGCTTTCAAATCAGCCCCGCACCCCCGGGG
>NW_008582093.1:10285-45565 GCF_000691845.1 Merops nubicus
CTCTCTAGTCGTTACAGAGTGTTGTTTTTAAAAAAAAAAAAAAAAAAAAAAAAGAAAGAAAGAAAGAAAAAGAAAAGAAAAAAAAATTATCCGGGATTTGAATAAACTTGCTAGATTTTGATCTGCAAGCTTATGTAATTTTTTCCATGCTTCCCCTCAGAAAGATGGATTCCACAATTTAAATAAAAAAGTTCAGTCTTCTTGTAAAAATATTGACACGGACAACGTATCCCAGAATCCTCCCACGCGCCCCTCCTGGCTGCCTCGCAGCTGGTGGGAGCAGGCGTGGTTGCGGCTGGGGGGCGCGCGGGCAGCTGCAGAGGTGGACTGGTGTGCAGCACAGACTCCCCGTGTGCTGACACAGGGTGGGAATGGCACAGCGTGGGCCTCCTTCCCTGCCACCCCAAGGTCCATAGCATGGGTCATGCTTCACATGTCTTCAATGAAGAGGCATTGAGCAGGTCAGGTTTAACAGAGAAAATGGTGGGGGTCTCACAAGGATTTAAATTAGAGTGGTACAGCTACCAGGGCATTTCCAAGACTGAAAGGACACACTTGTCCCAGTCTGCTTGAAACGTAGCTGACTGCTCCCTAAGGTGATCTGGCTCAAGTTCAGGTGGTAGTTAGTCTCAGTTACTGCTCCTTCCCGCCGGTTACCACCGTTGCAGCAGAGGCTGGGCTGGGGGACCTAACCTGCTTCTCAGCCACTGCTGTTCTGATCCAGCTATGAACATTCACTGCAATGAGCTCAATAATTGGGTTTGCAGGGATAAAGTAGGAAGTGCATCATGGTGGTGAACCGTGGTGAACCACCAAGGCTGGATCACCACCAAGACTGGCAGCAGGCAGGTGAGACATGGGTGTCAGCTAGGCCATATCCTGCCACCGCAATATCCGGCAAAAAGCATGAGTCAGGGCAAAGCAGATATCTACAGGGGAGAGCCTTGCCTCAATGGCAGTCACCACTCAGTGCAACAAAGTCCCTGAGCAATTCTGACCAGAGCTGTAAATCCAGAGAATAGAAGTGAGGAGATCGATCTCATTCTAATTACAAGATTTCACATGTATGACTACATGTGGCTTTGAGGTAACATTTAGGCACCTCAGTGCCATCCTGGAGGAAGAGAAGCTGAAAGAAATAATTTGATAGCAGTTCAGAGGGCAAGCATAGATAATGAGACATTTGGGAAGTTTGCAAGATGTGCAATTGCATGGTTAGAAGAGCAAATGCTGTTCATCTGGATGTATGATGGTTAGCAGTGTTTATTAACTGCACAAAACCAGGTTAAGGCTGAAAAAAGAGCCAACTGTCTGAACTATTTGACCTAGTCCTAGCAAAGCTTGTGTACTTTCTGTTTTGTTACAGCTCACCATAGCCTTTAGGATCCTGTGCTAGCCAGGTATAGCTGGAGTATGCCAGCAATGTTGATGCAGAGTTGACCCATCCTGCAAAGGTACCTTGCCTCAGAGGATGCAGGAAAGAAGGAGGTGAAACTTAGTAAACAACCTTCATGTCTGCAGGCGGTTTCTGCACCAGCCAAGTCCCCAGAAAAGGTCTTAAGAGTGCCACTATCCGAGTGGTAGCAGCAGTACTCTGACCTCATGCTCAGCATATGTTCTCAAAACTTGTTTCAAACACAACCCAATCAGGAAAAAAAATTAAAAGGAAAAATTGGCAAGTGGTTAGTTTGAGCAAAATTTGTTCTTTGCTCACTGTTTTCATGTAGGTCATAACTGAACACGGTCATTCCTCACATCCTCCACAGAGACTGGGTCTGATTCGGTATGAGGAATCAAGGCAGTAAGACACAAAGCTAACCAGGATTAGGGTGGGCAGGAACTAAGCCTAGGTGGCATTGTTTCAGAGAAGAGTTCTTTTTCCTACAGATAATTTAGCGTCGGATTGACAATTCACTGCTCTAAGCTGAATTGATTAAACTGTGCCAGAGCAGAAGAGAATAATGAGAAATTGTACACACACAGAAGCATTGGCTCTGAAAGCAATTTTTTGTTGTTGTTTTCCTAAGAGTTATTTTATCACAAAATACACATAGCTTTAAAGGAAGTACAGATGTTGTGGAAGTACTTGTGCCGCAATGGTAGCACAGCACCTTTCTCTGTGCTCAGGCCACTATAACCCAACCCATTTTATGTGCAGAGCCCCTGGCAGCACCCTGGGGAATCAGAGGGGAACCAGCTGGGACAGTGACGACTCAGATTTGATCCCAAAGACAAGTGGCAAACGGCTGGGCCGTGGGATCCCTACTGGTGCTGGTGGTCAAATGCCTACTGAAGCACAGCTTTGCCCCTCTTTGCCCGAAATCCTCATATGTCAAACAGGGATAGTATGTACGTCCCTACCACACAGAAGCCTTGCAAGCACGAATGAACAAATTTTTCAGGCAGAGTCATGAGGCTACTTAACACTGCCAGTGTTGTGAGATGTCTGGCTAGCGCAGACATGCAAGGAGGAGCCAGGGGACTGCAGCCCTCCTGCCAGCCACCACTTGGTCTGGTGCAAATGCTCCTGCTCATGGTTGGGTGGCACAGTCACCTCGTCCCCCATGGTGTCTGCGTCCTCCTTAAATATGGTGCTGTATAACCAATGAATAATAGTATTGGTAGGCTGGTTAATAATTAAGCAAATTATATTAAAATTGATTTTGCAGTGCAGGGGAAAAGTAAATTATGAGGTGTTACGGTTGCAAACATTTTGTTTTATATGCTACTTCCAAGAAGAAAAATATTATGCCAAATGAAAAAGAGGTGTTGACCTATCGGATCTCCCGATCCCTGTCCCTTCCTCCAGTAGTAATAGTCCCATCGTGCTGTTTTACAAGGCAGTAAGCCAGTCACCAAGTAGAGAAACTACCAGAGTAAACTTCTCCTGATTCGTGCTAGGGAGGGAACCAAATTATGGCCTTGTAAAACAGTGTGATGGTGCTATTATTGCGCTGGTGCTGCAATCTGTTTATAATAGAGTTTTGAATAAGTTTTCAAAATATTCACAGGATCTGGTCAGAAGACAGGGTCAGTGACATCAAGTAGTGTAAAGCAGTAGTGGGAAGCCTTGGAGTAATGTATGTCTGCTCAGGAAAGATGTCCCTGAATCAGGACCTAGCACAGCTTTGCACCATGTCCCTCATGGCAGGCTAGATCAGTATCAGGCTGGGGCTTGCCAGTTTTTCTCATGGGATTTTCAGACCTTTATCATCTAGCAGAACAGGAAACCGACCTTTCATGAGAAAAACTGTTATCTCGATTTTATGTGGATGAACTAGAGTGGCAAGCTCAGTGACAGTTTAGCTCACTGTTTTTGAGCACTACTACAGAATGTCCTGCTTTGTCTTTTGTGGTCTGCCCAGGCCTCCCTACAACGTTACTGCAGAAAGGAGACTTCTTCCTGAAGCACACTAAGATGCTAACAAACATAAAAGCATATATGAGCTCCCTAGCCCAGAGAAAAAGATGGTGGTTTAGCAGCATCTAAAACTAACTAGGTGAAGGAGCAGAGTGATGATAGCTCAGGGGACTTCTGCTCAAAGCTTTCTTGCGGGAAAAATGAAGTTTCAACTGAAAAATGTCTGCTTCCAGCAGAAAATCTTGAATTTCCATCAGAAATAATGAAAATGTCTGCCTGACAAACCAAAACATCTGAGTCAATAGGAAATATTCCCATTTTGGAAATTCTGTTGACAGTATGAGGGCTGAAATGTGGTTTTCTCATGGCCCATGAGGCAGGACTCCCCAGCCATGTTTTGTCTCTCATGACAAGCTATAACCAGGGATGCTTATTGTTCGTGTATCTCAGCAAGAAAGAAGTGTGACATGCAGGAGTGAGCCATGGCTCACAGAGGGAGCCAGTGCCCAGGTGAGAAATCCTCACTAGTCGTGGCAGGTAAATGCCAAATGCAGAATGTGAGCATGGCAGCTCACCAGTTACTCAGGGTAACCAGCAAATGACATCCAGGTACCCCCTTAAATGCATTCAGGCACATGCATTTCTCCTAAGTTTTGAGTTTAGGTTATAAGTTAGCACTAACTTATTTCCTTAACCTTGGAAAGATCTGGTTTGGAAACAAAACAAAACAAAACAATACAAAACTCCCAATAACAACAAAAAAACCCAACCCCAAATCCAAACCCCAAACCACCAAAAAACCCACAATCCTCATCTGTGGCATCTACATTTGCACCCTTGACTTACACTTTTGTAGGCAAGCAAAAAACAAACTGGAGCAGGATGGCATTGAAGCAGAAGGGAAAGCAGATTTAACTTGTCTGATAGTTGTAAATATCAGTTATAATATGTAAATATACTGGAAAGGAAGCCTCATGGCTTTTAATTCTAGACTCTGCTTATTTGTTGCCTCCGGTTTGTTAAATTTACTGATAAAATTACCAGTGGGCATAAGTGAGATTTTTTTTTTTTTTAATTACATCATTATGTAAAGAATCTGGCAGGGCTTCAAATCAAATAAACAAAACACAAGGAAATCTGTTCATTTTAATAGCTTGATGCATCCTTGGACGATGCTAAGGAAAGCAAAGCTCTGACGCTTAGAAGCTCAGCAATACTGTTCAAAAAGAAGTAATAAACAAGGCCTACTCACATTGTCCAAAAAAGGTTAAGAATGAACTAAGAAGCGGGATTTTGTTCAAGGCCTCAGTGTAATTATATATTTTACATCTCTTTCAACACAATACTTTGTTAAAGCATGGGAACGTTCTAGCAGACTTATAACAATATTTCCTTACTGTACATTTATTGTAGCTACTTATTAAGTCAAATTGCTAGCACATGAAGTCATGTGGAAAAAAGAGGGCTTCAAGACATAACATTTGCAGGATGCAAACATGAGAAGTGAAGACTTTTTCATCAAACTCTGGTTTGCAGTCAAAGCAAAATTCCAACAATGGTCCAGAGGCGAGCTAAAGGGAAGGGGCTTACTATCAATTTGAAAATTATTTTACATTTGGTTTCTTAGCAAATTACAACTCTTGCCAGGCCAGCTGTGGCATATTTATGTGTATAATAAAACAAATAAAAGCATATTAGGAAGCTAAGCTTTAAAAGCTTTTAAAAAAGAGAAAGCAAAAGAAGCATTAATGCAACCAATCTTTTAATGATTACCAACATCCTGTTAATCTCATTCTAACGATGTTCCATGTAGAGTATCCATATTAAAATTTTAAGAAAAAAAATTGTGAACCACAATGTAATTAAGCAAGAAGAAATAGCTGGGGTGTGAAGGAAGCTTCATTGTGTCTTTTCCTTTTGAAGATGGTCGTGTGCACGCTGCAAATAACACTTTCACCTTGGTTTGTTCTTCAGTTCCACTACATTTGCACGGCCTTTCTGTGCTAATTTTTGAATCTTAATGTTTCCTTAGTCAATCTTCGTTTCACACAGACATATTTCAGAAATTAACTAGACATAAACCTGCAGGCTGTACTGCACAGTATCCACCTTCTCCTTAGCTGTTCTCGTGTGCCCCTTGCAGATGAATTGGCACCCCAGTCTGGAGAGCAGGCACAGCAGGAAGGCTGCCTTCCAGCCTCACAAGCAAGCTAGTAGTATGGTCAGTTTATCACCCGTGAGCATGGCGGCTCTCCGAGGGGAAGTCATTCCCTAGGCCAGCCAGAAACCTGCACTCCACAAATGCTATCGCCAAGCTGGGGACCAACAGAACAAGGTTCGGCTGTGTGAAAAAGGAAAGGAAGTATGGGAAGTATCACTTGATTTGAGGAAGGGCAGGAGGAAAGGCAAACTATGGGAACAGTATATTTATGTGTGTGTATACAGATATGTACATTTTGCAGAGGAAGTGAGACTTGTGTAACTGATGGAGTTAAAATATTGGCAGCATATCTCTTTTGGGGAACAACAGCTGTAGCAACACCAAGAGAAACAACAGCAGCCACCCTCCTGCATAGCACCTGGGGTGGTCAGTAGTCAGATATTTCTCCTGTTCATCTCATTAGAGCGTGACCAAAATATGTAGCTGTAAGGTTCTTTCCATTCCCTGGTGCATATTATTTGTTATTCGGTACAGCAGAAGGGGAGGCAGTAACAGCTGCAGGAGCAATAGCTATGTGTGAGGGTGAAACAGAGTTTCTGAGAGGTGAGTCCCCATCCCTGGCAATACTATATTGCCCCGACATGGAGAAATGTAAGAGTGAAAGAAATACCTATTGCAGGAGCAAACGGGGGTTTAGTAGAGAAAGGAGGCCATGTTACTGAGAAGACAGCCGTTAAAAAGAAATTGGAGACTCCCCACCACTGCAACACTCCTGCTGATGTATCTCAAAAGTTCAATCACATTTCCCTTTCAAAGTAAAAACTGTGTGCTCTTTTCCACTACATTATCGGTGGATTTACTGTCCGAGCACAGGAGCGTGGATTTATATACTGATGGATGTGACAGGCTCAGGAGACTTGGATTTGAATCTTGCTTTTCTCATTAGCCTAGCTTCGTCAATCTTAGCCCGGTTAGATGCTCAGGTGTTGCTCCATGTCCCTCCTCCCTTCCTCTACTCGTGCAAGAGAGCAGACTCGCGTACCTGAGTTGACCTTGTAAGTGTGTGTATCGCTGGGAACATTTCCGCACTGTTCACTTCAGAAAACAGCTCTGCTCCAGGTAACCTTCACAAGTCACTTCCCCAGACTGTGCTGCAATTTCCCCACCTGCACAATGATTTCTTTGTCAGCTACCTCCATGTCTACTGTATCACAGCTAGGTATTTATAATATTCCAGTTGATTTGTTTTCAGGTGGATTGACTCCACTTTAGACAGCATTTCTTCAAAGCATTGATACATTTTTCCTTTTTGTCCCTGGAATATAAAAGCACAGTGGATTGCAAATTTTAAAAATCCCAAAGAGTAATTTTATTAGCTGCTGAAATACATTAGTTTTCCTGGACTTTGAACTAGAAATGATGATAATAGCCTTTCCTGATACTGGAATTTTTTCCTGACAGATTTTTTTCTGATGTTAGATTAAATTATCTTTGTGCTGCTTTAGCTTTAGTGGTACATAAATAGCTCTTTCTTAGTCTGCTGTTATGTGACAGGATGGTAAATATGGCTTGCTTTTTGATCTGAGTTACTTATTGCACAGTGATGGTTAGCCAGGTGACAGCTGTTGGGCAATCTCAAGAAAGAATCCAAGCCTGTGATCTTTCCTGCCACTTAAGAGGCCTAATCTTTTATGGTGCCATTTATACCTGGAAGGCCTGTAAGGAATCACGGAGACGCACAAGGAACTGGGGTCAGAGAAATCACTGATGACTTTGCCTGTGTTCATTGGTTCTGCCAGTGCTCTGTGTACTGCCTTTGTGGAAAGCACTCACTGTCTGTGGTCACTCAACCCTGGTGCTACCCTACTAACAATAATGGAGAGAAAAGTGATGACAACACAGGTCAGATCTTAGTTCACACACCTCGCTATGCTAAATATCAATACACTGAATGCCTTTTACTTCTGTTGACTTTTAAGCAAGCTCAGATGTTCTTGGTGCAATGAAGAGGCAAAGTCTTCATTGTGCAAGCTCTTTGCCCCATCTGAGGTGATACACGCCTCTTTGATTAAGTATTGATGCAGTTTGGAAAGCAACTTGCTGGGTCTATGAGTGCTCTGTTGCCTGAGATTGCAACTACTTTGTATGGCACTTTCACACAGGAACTTACCCAAACCTCCATACTTAAAACCAAGAAGCAGTTCTAGAGCTGGTGAGAGTGAGCTCTGTGTTGCACAAACCACAGCCAGGTGTATAAAAAACTTTTGATTCCATAAGCATTCAAGTTATAATTTAAAATTCTCTCCCTCCCTCTCACAAAGGGTCTTCTTAAGCTTGAACACTCAGTATTTGCAGAAAGCAAACACCAGAGTTTCACAGACATTCAGAATTAAATTCAGTTGGAAACTGATCAAAGACCAACAGAGAAAAATACCTTGGTTAGTTTCACAGTTCTAAATCTTACAGAGATTATAAAGACACAAATACATAAATTCAGAATTAGGAGAAGTCAGTGCATCAACATGTATGAGAAGATTTAATCATGTTTCTTTAGAATCACAGTCATCATTCCTGAGGGTACAAATTTCTGTTTTCCTAAACACTTAAATACATATTATGTAGAGCTATTGAAGCTGAGCAATCAGGGGCCAGAGAAGAAAGCAGAAAAAAACACATGAAAGAAAAAAATTACAGGCATGGTTTTAAAAAAACAACATAATTATTCCTTCTTTTAAATGGATTTCAGGGTGTATATAACCAAAATACCCAACACTGACCACAATTAGGATTAACCAGGAACTTTACTGAAAAATAAACTCTCTCAGACCACAGGATCTGGAAAGCTGAAGAACTTTCTGGTGGTCAGTAGAGCATGATTAAGTAGTTCTGCCTCTTATGGAAATATTGATCATTCAGACACATCAGTAGGGTCCTAGTCCACATACCACGGGTGGGGAGCAGCATGGCTGGGTGCAAACTCCGGAGAGTCCTTACACATAGGAAGAAGCTTTAACACCTTCTTAGTACCGAGCAGGCTAAAGGAACCTGGGAGTTTAAGGTGTGCCTGAAAGTCTCCTGTTAACCAGTGAGATTGGAATTCCAAGGATGAAACCCTGCCACTGGCACTTCATATAGAAGTGAGTACTGCGGGGCCACATTTATGTTGGTTTTCTTTTTTTTTTTTTCCTTTTTATTCCAGTCATAAACTCTTTCTGACTCTTCAGCATTACATTCTATATCTTGGTCATATTAATTTTCAGTCTTACAAGATGTAGTTTTTCAGCTGGTGAATATTTTACATGCTCTTATTTTGTATTTAGAGTTCAAAGGCAAGTTAATACTAAATCCTTTGAACATTTACTCTCCTTCCGAATAAAAGACAGGGAAAGTGCAAGTTTTAAATGGTCCCAGATTTGGAACAAGACCTGACTTCTGTAGCTGAACACCATCTGTGCATCAATCACGTGGTGAATAGGAAAAACATACACAAAAATTACTGTAAAAGCCTTGTATTTCCTCATGGTCTTTAGCTTACCTGGCTGCAGCTCCAGCCTTCCCATTTTCCTGACTGAAGACTCTATTCAAAGTCTGTTCTGAGGCTGATAGATATAATTCTGTTGTTCTACCAATGATTTCAACAGGCACTGCATCATGCATAAACACTGAGAAAAACAGCAACTTTGTCTTTTTTTTTTTTTTTTTTTTGATTATGCAGAGACTGTGTAATTGTTATCAAATCAGTTGAGTCATTTTCAGGTATTTTAAAGCTTGCTTTTATCTTTTTAGAGTTGCTGATGCATGATTTTATCCAGATCCTCAGCATATATGGAACTTCCTTTGCAAATCCTGAAGCAGCTAAATTGCTGAATCAAGTATTTTTTTGTGACTAGTGTCTGGAACCCCTAACTACTGAAAACTTTGGTGCAGCCATAAGCCTCAAACAAAGAAAGAAAATTAAAATGTGACTTTCATTATTGTATATTTTTTAACTGTTCATTTAAGGTAGTTTCACAAATTTTTGAGGCTTCATCCATTATTGAATTTGTGGAACTGACAAACCCTTTAATTTCTTCTCTAAACTCATGTTGTCGAGTCCTCAGCAATACTACTAATAATCATTCCTTAACAACATACCTGCAACAATATCATGCTCAGTGTCTTTTCTGCTATTATTAAGCACCTGCATCTCTTCACAGCTTGTCAAGGTGGCTTTCAAACTGGTCACTGGGTCTTTAAGGCCAGGCTGGATGAGGCTCTGGGCAGCCTGATCTAGTGCGAGGTGTCCCTGCTCATGGCAGAGGGGTTGGAACTGGGTGATCCTTGTGGTCCCTTCCAACCCTGACAGATTCTGATCTGTTTTAGCAGAGGACTTTAGAGCCCTAATTGCTCAATGGTTGGACTTGATGATCTTGGAGGTCCCTTCCAACCTAAAGGATTCTATGATTCTATGATTCTATGGAAGCTGCAGAAAGTACAGATATTAAGCACCTGTGAAAAGTTGGTGTGTCGATATTCAAGCAATTCAGAATAGATTGTTAACCAATGCAGGGAAAACTTGCAAAAGCAACGAAAAAAAGAGAAATGAGGAAATATAATATAATATAATGTAATATAATATATTGCAAGTCTGTAATGGAGAAATGTTATCATGAGACTCTGAGTGCCACCATCTCCCAGCATCATATGTGGAATGCAAAGGTTAGGAGCACTGGATGGTAGGGGGTTAAAGACACACTAAATTGGGTTTATTAAGCAGCCATAGACTATTTATGAAGAATGTCTAGGGGAAAACAAAATTAGTAACCAATGTCACAATGGATGCACTGCTTGCACAGTAGAAATCATCCAATACAGGTAATATTTTTAGTTATCAGTCATATTACATAGCCATTTCAGCAGTTCCCAGTAACATAAGGGGCTCTATTCTCAACTCCCTTATAAAAATTTGCCAAAAAAGTAGGTGCAGAAACAGCATGTGCCTTTTCTGCTCAGCCAGTAATAGGTTACAGGTGGGAAGACAAACTGCTTTTCTTTTCATGACTTTCATTAAAATGTGATGCTCAAAAGAGGCACTCCTGAAGAGCATCTGATAAACAGCAAGCATTCTAGGCTATCGCTGTGACAGTGAGATTTTGTCTACCAGTCTTCTTTGGGTGGCTCAGTGCAACTTTTGTTTCCATCTGCATGGCTACTGGAAAGGCACCTGTTTAACACCCCATGCAGAAGATTATCTTTAAAAGAAAATAACCTGCCTGCGGCAATGCTACAGATGTGACAGCTCCTCAGGTGCAGGCTCAGCTACATTGCTGGGTGGCTCAGAGTACCTTGCATCAGCACATTCCCACGTTTAAAGGCACGTTTCTTTTTCACAGTGATGCAAGCGATACATTAACACAGCATCTGCCCATGCTGAGAGCTGGGTTAGGACATTCTCACAGAGACAAACACAGCAGGAAACTCCGTCAGTGAGTACATTAACACAGGAGGATTGGTCTGAGCTTGTAACGAAGAGGTGGCACACCTGGTCTGCAGGACTTTACACACTGTCAAAACAGGTAAGTTAAGATCCTTTGAAGCAAAAGCAAGGCAGTCCGATCTTTGTACACTCTTGAACCAGTGTCAAGACTTAGGAAGATTTCAGTGCTGTGGGTATGAAATACATATGGGACAAAGGAAGGGAGCAAAGGCACTGGAAACAAAAGATTAAATAATTAGAAAAATATCAGAAGCAGAGACTGACATGTGAATACTATTTTTGGAAAAAAAAGATTTTGTTAAAGAATTTTTTTTTTTTTTTTTTTCACAAATGGAAAAAGCTTCAAGCCCAAGCCATGCTTAAAAGCATTAACCATGTGGGACAAGAGAGCAACAGCTGCACTCAGATATTTTCTTAAGAGATGGACATTCATACTCACTCTGTATCAAAATAACATTTCTCTATATCAGCTCAGTTCACAAGTGCTTTTCAAAGGGAGTCATTGTTTGTCCTTTCTAAAGCCATTTTCAGCCGGAGCCATCACTGCTCACTCTTCCCTGGTGATGCACAGTATGTTGGATCTTCGTAAGAAGAGTAAAATATCCCTTTTCTGGCAGTAAAGGGGGCATTGGCCTCTCAATATTGCCTGAAGAAGGAGAAAGTGAGGACTATGCTCTGCCCACATTACTTCAATATTTATCCATCCTTGAAATAAACATTCAAGTGTAACAAGTTAAAAATAAAATGTTCAAGATCTCACTCATAAACACTTTATTTATAGCTTTGAAAATATAAGTTGGAGTGTCAAACTGAAATATGGCCTGCACTTACAATCATAAATTACACAGCACCATAAACTTACTGGACATTTTACAAATACAGATATTTCCCCTGTCCCAGAGAATTTAAATGTAAATCAGGCATGACAAACAGAAGGCATGGCAGAGGACAATAGTTCAAGACAGGAATGATGAGAAAAGTGTAAACATTGTCTGAAGTGTTGGGTTTAAAGGAGAGAGAGAAGACAAGGTAAAGGTCTCCTTTTAGGTGCAGGGGAGTTTTGATTTTAAACACAACTCTGTTCCCCAAAGAAGGACAAAATACAGTTCTGGAGGTCTTAATTTACATGCTTACTGATAAATTCGCTTGCTGCATTTTGAAGGTTTGGTTGGAACTTCTTTACGCTTTGATTGTTAATAGATTATTATTGTAAGTATACTTACAGGACACTGAATTTACAAGTGACAGCTTTTGGCTTAGTAACAAAGCTAAAAAGCTCAGCCAGAGGTGGCAGAGAGCTTTGTTTTGCTGTGAGTTCCCAAAAGGAAGGACTTGTGCCAAGCACAGAGAGGAGCCTCGTCCGTGATGCAGAGCTGACTTCACAGCGAGCACAGAGTCAGCAGCATCTGTGCAAAGCCAGCTACAAAGGAACCTAGCTGGTGGCAGCCACCCAAAGCTATCTCATTGCAATTTCTGGCGGGCAGAAGCTGGGTTGATATCACCAGGCAGTATGGGTGCAATGCGGGGTGAGACCTAGCAAAGAGGCGCTCGTAGACTTCAGTAGATTGCAAAGAGCTGCCACATCCATGAGTCCCTTTTCTAACAAGGAGGCAAGAATGGGTGAATTTAGTGAGGTGGTGGATGAAGTTTTGTGGTGGGGTTAAGTGATCTGGAGCCCAGAAAGCTGGGCAATAAATACTTGGATATCAAGTCTGAACAACCTCTGTGTGCAGTGTTTTTAGGCTGACATTTCCCCCAAAACAAGCGAAATGCATGGAGAGTTATCCAACTTTGCTTTATTGGTCTTTTCATCCCTCTGCAATAACACACAATTTTTTCTCTTCTTAATAAATGCTTGGGACTGCTAAAAAGCCAGAGCTAGTCCTCTACACCACAGCAGCTGCCTCAACGCAGGAGCGTACTGCGATTTGAGACACCCTCAGACACCGGAAACCCTTGTAAAGGACCAGCCACCTGGGACCACTGCTGGTGCTAAGGTGTGATAACCTTATGGTTAAATGGCACTAGATACCTATGTTTAAACGACAGAATTCCTCCCATGGTATCAAACAAAAGTAAAAGAGATGTAAACAAAACAAAACAAAAAAAACTTTAACATGGAACTGAAATGATACTTTAGCTCAGCCGTTGCTTCTTGACTAGCATGCAGGAGCGACAAATCTAGATGAATTCTCAAGCTACAAAAATACTCTGTTCAACCACAGGCAGCTGAAGTTGCTGAACCTTTTCAGAGTCTCTTGTGCCATCATACCCACTTCAGCTTTAGATAAAACCAGCCTCATTTTGTTGGCATTCAGCAGTAAGTAGAGTAGTTGAGTGATAAAAGGGGTATCAGGTTGCCACAGGTGTAGAGACCAGCTTTAGCCTTGGCAGTCTGACATGTCTCAGAGGTGCTGGACAGACGTGGAGCAGTACGCATAAGACACTATGTAAGGAGCTCTGGCAATTGATACATTTTGGCGGCAGAGAAGTTGCTCATCTCTGCTCTCTGACTGCATTTCGTAGGCTGTCAGTGAAGTCAAATCTCCCCCAACACTACTTGTTCCCAGGACAGCTGTACACTGTTGTCACTAGGTAGAATGGATTGGGTGTGCTTATACTACAGGGAACACTTACCCCTCATGATATTAAGACATAGACATTGCTGCTGCTGACTTGATTAAGTATTTAGTCTGAAATCTGCATGTTAAGGGCTCTGTTCACATTGGTGTATACGTACAAAGTCAAATGGCTTAGACATGTTGGACAATTTTTTTAAATGTACAGCTCTAAGTGATATCTCTTCACTTCCAGTGGGAGATGACAGTCACTTATAGCAAATGCCCCTTTCAAGAATTACATTAAGCATGCAATAACAGGTACAAACATCAGCTCCAGTTGCAGATCCAGGTTACCTTGGCTTTTCTGAAGGGACAGAATGTACAGAATGTATTTACACCTGCCTGATTAAATCACTCTTGTCCTGAGCTATGGTTTGGATACAGACACTATGCTTAAAGTCGTTTTCATAGTTTATCTGGGTCTCTATCCTTTTTGCTTACTTCTCACCAAAGATAAGGCTGGTCACATTGATAGCTCATTACTGCCTGCTAGGAATGCAAACTAGCCAGTTTGAGAGAAGTAATGGGGCCAAAGTATCATGGCTCCACAAAAATGTCCTTGCAAAAAACTATAGTTTTCATTTTCCTAACTGGTGGATCCAGCTGTTGGTTTCCAAAAAGACGTACCAAGTTGCCCCTCAGCAAATCAAGGGACACCTGTGCCTTACAGGAAGTTCTCATCATGGATCACGCAACAAGATCTTAAAAATTTGTCAGAGAGAAATAAATTGCTATTCTGGAGATATTTCAAAAATTGAAATTTATGAGATATTAGCTTTGCCTGTGACAGTGCTGGTGTTACCTACAACAAGTCTAATACTGATTGTACCTAGAAGCAAGCAGATCAGAAAAGGCCACTGTTCTCTGCTGAGATAGAGTGACGAAGCAGATGTCTGGTCAGGCGGCAGTGCCACGGAAACTGCCTAGAACTCTGGTCTCCCAAACAGAGGAGAAGAAGGAAATTCATGTGAAAACTAACATTCTAAACCCTAGTCTATAAACTTGAACACCCAGAATGACACAACAGTGCTGGATGGGACAGTCAGGACAGCTTTTGTCCTCCTACAGATGGTAGTGAAGGATGTGCTTCCATTAGGCCACAGCTGTAGCATGTTGGGTGCTGATGTTCCTACCTAGATGAGTTGAAAACATCCAGTTCATTGGTATGAAAAAGCTTTCTGGGAATGGGCTGGCTTCCACAAATTTATCAAGAAGTGTCTGGAATATGTAACTTACATTTCTCCATTTTGATTAAGCTTTAGTTGCTCTGACTGTAAGAAATACCAAATATTTATAACACTGCAGACTACGTACAATGTTAAATAGTCACACATTATGGATATTATCTACCACACAGGGTAATTTAATTGAATTTTCAAAATTCTGTAGAACTAAATCACCAATACTGAAGCAATTTTTTTTTCCCCAATATTATCACAGTAATTGAACCCTGTAAGACTTTTTTTGATGGGAGCAAGTTAGCATTTTGCTCTGTTTTGGAATAAACTTTGTTTCAAACCATTGGAATTTCCTTTAGAAAAGAAATCCCAATTCCCAATCATTTTTGTTCCCATTGTTCCTGCATCCCAGATCCCAGCACCCAGAGGCTAAACTTCTTTTTCAGTATGTGTCCCCATTCCACCTCCCCATGCCCACAAGTCCTGCTGCGTGGAGTTTCACAGGCTCTCTTTCTCAGAGAGTCTCTGCAGACAGCACAGGCACACAGCCCACTCTTTGGAGAGCAATTGTATTGTGTTAGGTTCCTGTGCCTAGGGCTTTTTGTAGCATAATCTCTCACAGCACTAACATCAACCATATGGTACTGTTCACCCCAAGGAGAGGCCTATGAACTACATTACCCAGAATCCTTGACAGGGGACTTGATGTGTAGCTAATGAGTGAAGAATAAGCCATGCTCAGTCACAGTGTTCCTCTTCAAAGTTGTGCTCTTTGCAAGCATAAAAGCTACTGGCCAAATGTAGACAAGGGAGGATGGTGAGAGCGAGTAAAAATGTAAACCAGAAATAGGTTGCACTTAGACTCATCTCAGTAACAAGTAAAAAAATCATGCCCAGTTTTTCTGTTTGGATCTGTGCCACCAGCCATCATGTGAAAAATTTACTTTTGATCTGTCCTGACAGGAATATCCAAAAGGTCACAATCATTGTAAAATTCTACTGAAAAAAAAGTCCAAATTCTATAAACAAAACACCCAATGAGATTAACCAAAATTAATCCCACTAGGATAGTGGGAGGCTGCGGTTAAACACAGACTACTCTGAAGATGCTGTAGGAAGACACCCATGATTTCATCACAGGCAGAGCTGGAGACATGCCAAACTACCTCACTGCAACTGAAGCAGGTGACAATGAATCTCTAGTTCTTCCCTATGTAGCCAAAGCACTGACAGTTTGGCATTTGCACCCTCTGCTACCAGCTCTTTCAGATCAGAGAGCTGCCGCTTTCAATGCTGGCAGCAGGCATCCAGTTTCAGAGATGGATCACTATACTTTGAAAAAGCTTCCCTAAACTTTATGGTGGTGGAGAAGTCACATAACATTTGGCTTTTGATGTGATGCTGTGTAAATGCTGTAATCATATTTACAAGACATGATTGGTAACACGCTGCACATGAGCTCCTTCCTTTAAACTTTCCCATAAAACACATTCATCTGCCATTTCCCAATCTCAGCTACCAAAGGTTCCAAGAGAAAAAAAGAAAAATTAAATAGGTCCAAGAAGGACAAGTAGGCCCTGAACGACTGTTCAGGAGCAAGAGATGAAATTTCAGCTCCAAATTTGAGTCTGCTAAATTATTATGCTCTTCCTCTAAAATCCTGTGTCAGCTTGGGGTTTGGAGTTTTTCTTTGTGTGTCTCACCAAGCAAATTAGACTCACAGCCCATGTAAGATTAGTGTGAGATCCGAATGAATGATGAGTCCCACAGCAAAACTTGATTACCAGGTCAATCAATCCTTTTTTTCAAAGTGTGATCTCACTGAAAGTTACTTCTGAGCTCCACGGCTGTACAGGGATCTACGGGAGATGCTGTGTAGGAGGCCATAGACTTCTTGAGCTGGTTTACTGACTGATAATACACTCCCCTTAGCTGCAAACCACAGTAAATCACACTAAGTGATGGTTAGGTTAATATAGCCAGCTCTGCTGGCATGGACTCAGGGAGCACTGCTATCACTCTGTCTCAGGAGCTGGGAGGTGATAATCTCTGACATGGAATAATCACAAACGGTGGCAGGGAGTAGTTCTGTTGAATATTAAAGACTTCCATTGCAGCCTGCATTTTGGGAGGGAACATTTTACAACTGAGTCAGTCAGTTGTGCTCACTTACCTTGTTGGAAACCCCTCTTCAACACCTCCACAGACAAAGTTTGACTCCTGTAGAAGACCATGAATGTGATCAGCTCACACAACAGGAAAGGTATTAAATTCTTGTATCTAGACTGTGATGAAACTATCAAACCAACAGTAAGAAGGCAAATTTGTCATAGTGAAGGAAGAAAATGGTAAATAAACTCAATTTGAATAGAAGATCTTAACACAAATTTGCATTGCACTAGTCTCACATGACTCTGAGATTGAGGCTCCCAAGCAGCACATATTAAACAACTTCAGTTGCAAAAGAATCAAATTTACTTTTGTGTCATGCAGAAACGTAGTCTTTTGATATAGCATGTTTGAATTTACAGCCAAGAATGTCTAAAATATGCTACAAATCTTTGGGCAATTAGAACATGAGGTTAAAGTTGAAGAAAAACCATCCTCCCAGAAGCCTAGCATGTGGTAAAGTCACTGGAACCATTTAAGATCATCTTATGTAGTAGTGGGAGACACTTTGAATGGTAGAAGGACATCCAAGCCTGCAGATGCTCAGATAACAAATGTTTTCAAGGCACTTTGAAGATGAAGCACATAAATTGAAGGTTTTGTTATTAGATATTAGGAAGAGTTGTAAAAATAAATACAGTGAAGAACATCTGAAGGCTCTTTTATGAGACACAGCATCAGGGTCTTTTAAAAGTAGTGATTTATTTTTTCACATTTCTCTTTTTTCATTAGCAGAGTTCAGAAATTGAAAATTTCTGTTTCACTCAATCCAGCAGTGTCAAACATTTCTGCTGAAGAAAGACACAACTACTCAGGCAGCATAAAGAAGCTTGTAAAAAGCTACTAGACAGAGAAGTTCACTCAATCACTAGCAACACTGATTGAATCCAGAGGCACAATAAAAATGGATAGACAATATATGCCCTTACCTTAAACCATCCCAAATACTGCACAAAGGAAGGGGGGACAAAGGAAGAAAAGAGCATACCGAAGAAAAACAAAATGAAAGCCATACACTCAATATCTCAATTCCAAACAGTTGGGTAAAAACATCTGGAAGTTGCAAATCCTGAAGAACTCAGCAGTCCTCTGGTCTCCTGTTTCACTCAAGGACACCATGTTTGGTCTCTACGATGTGGAGAACAGGAACATAAAGAAGCACAGCATATCAAATAAGGTGCAAACACAAGGTAGAGATTTGCTGTCTTCATTATAAATGAATCAATTTTCTGTGTGATGAATGACAAACATCCTACAGACAAGGGCTGTGAGGGCAGTATACTCCAAAATTCGTTTGTTATATGGATAGGCATTGGAAGGGTATCTTACACCCTGAGGCTTACATCCATGAATGTGATCTTTCAGCCATGTCCCTACAGTTATTGTAAATGTAAACTGTATCTAGTCAACCTTTGCTTTTCCAGTGATGATTATATGTAATGACAATTTTCATGGATATATCTTGAAGAAGGGAAATTCCAGTAAGATTATAGAAGTGCCTTTGAAGTAAGGAATATACTGAATGATAGCCATTAAAAATTTAAGATGTTTCCTGTACTGATGGAAGGGAAAACTCTGTGGTATTTGATAGACCTACTGCAAATTTAAGTACCACACTGGAAGAAAAGATGAGAAAGTAACTCACACTATGTTAGGAAAAGAAGGTAATACCTTGTGCATAGTATGAGGCAATTTTTGAAAATGTTAGCCACAATGTTAATCAGAGAAATCCTTTCACTGAAATACCAGACAGAAAGAAGGATAGGGCAGGGAGTAGGGAAGGAGAAACAAAGCAGATCCTAAATAATTGTCAGCTGGATCAGTAAATGACCACTTATAGAACTGGGAAGCAAAGCAGGTAAGGACAGGACAGTCCTACAGAATGCAAAGCTCTTGATTTTCCCTGTGATTCTGAAGGGAGGGAGGGTAGGTATGAAATAAATTCTTATTTCTCTAACTTAGACATAGAAGATGAACATGATGTAGAAAACCCGTAAGCAGTTTTCCAGTGAAAGAGACGCCTAAGAACACAAGCGATGTTTAGGGAACCTCCAATTAAGGTTAGGACTATTAAGGTCCTCAAATCAAAGTTACTAGGGATGGCAGTATCTGGTGTATGTGGTGCACACGTGTAGAACTAAAAAGACACAATGAAGTTGCAGATTCATTTATTCAAAATAACGAACACCAGAACGTCCCTCACCCATAACATCTTCCTTGGGTTCAGTTGCACCAACCTCTCAAGCCTGTCAGATTCCCTCTGGATGGCATCCCTTCCCTGCATCGTGTTGACCGCAGCACGCAGCTTGGTGTTGTCCCCAGACTAGCTCAGCGTGCACTCCATCCCACTGTCCATGTCACCAACAAAGATGTTAGAGAGCACCAGCCCCAGGACCGATCCCTGAGGAACAGCACTTGTCACTGGTCTCCACTCAGACATAAAGTCATTAACCACAACACTTGGAGTATGACCATCCTGCCAATTCCTTATCCACCAAGTGGTCCATCCATCAAATCCATTTTCCTCCAGTTTAGAGACAAGGATGCCATGCTGAACTATGCCAAATGCTTTCCACAAGACCAGGTAGATGACTTCAGTTGCTCTTCTCTTAACCTCTAGTGCTGTAACCCCGTTATAGAAGGCCCCCAGATTTGTAAGGGATGATTTTCCCTTAGTGAAGCCATGTTGGCTCTCACCAACCACCTTCTTATTTTCCATGTGCCTTTTCCAGGGGGTTCTGCTCCATGATCTTGCCAGGCATAGAGGTAAGACTGACTGGCCTGTAGTTCCCTGGGTCTACCTATTTTCCATTTTTAAAAATGAGGTTTATGTTTCCCCTTTTTCAGTGAGTGAAAACTCCAGCAAACTTCCATGACTGCTCAAGTATGATGAAGAGTGACTTACAAATTTTATCCAACAGATCCCTCATGACCCATGGATATATCTCATCAGGTCTCATGGACTTGTGCACCTTCAGGTTTTCTAGATGGTCTTGAATGTGATCTTCCTCTTTAGTGGGCTGTTCTTCATTCTACTACTACCCGACTTTGCCTTCTGCAGCCTGGGCAGTGTAGCTGGAGCAGTTGCTGGTGAAGACTGAGACAAAAAAAGTCATTGAGGATCTCTGCGTCCTCTACGTCCTGGGTAACCGTTTCCTTCTGAAGAAATTTGGCTCACCTTTTCCCTAGTCTTCCTTTTATCACTGATGTACCTATATAAGCTTTTCAGGTTGCCCTTCACAACCCTGGCCAGATTTCAGACTATCAGGACTTTAGCTTTCCTAACCTAATCTCTGTCTGCTTGGACAATTTCCCTGTATTCCTCCTGAGTCACCTGTCCTTGCTTCCACCCTTCTATAATCTTCCTTTTCGTGTCTGAGTTTGTTCAGGAGCTCCTTGTTCATCCAGGCAGGCCTCCTGGCATTTTTGCCTGACTTCTTTGTTGGGATGCATCAGTCCTGAGCTTGGAGGAGGTGATTCTTCAGTATCAACTAACTTTCTTGGTCCCTTCTTCCCTCCAGGGCTTTATCCCATGGCACTCTAGTAAGCAGAACCCTAAAGAGGTCAAAGTCTGCTTTCTTGAAGCCTAGGGTAGTGAGCTTGCTGTATGCACACCTCACTGCCCTAAGGATCTTGAATTCCATCACTTCACGGTCACTGCATCCAAGACTACCCTTGACCGTCATATTCTTCACCAGTCCCTCCTTGCTGGTGAGAACAAGGTCCAGCATAGTGTCTCTCCTTTTTGGTTCCCCTGTCACTTGGAGAAGGGTTAACATTAATGCATTTCAGGAACCTCCTGGATTTCTTATGCCCTGTTCTGTTATCCCTCTGACAGATACTGGGGTGGCTGAAGTCCCCCATGAGGACCAGGGCTTGTCAATGTGAGGCTGCTCCTATCTGTCTCTAGTGGGCCTCATCTGCTTGGTTTCCTGGTCAGATGGCCTGTAGCAGAGGACACTATAATGTTACCAGTCCCTGCACTCCCTTTAATCCTGACCTTTATGGTCTCAGTCAACACCTCATCCATCCCCAGGAAGAGTTCTGTGCACTCCAGATGGTCATTGATGTGGAGGGAGACACCTTCTCCTCTCCTCCACTTCCTGTCCTTCATGAAGAGCCTGTATCCTTCCATTCCAACATGCCACCACTTCACCACTTCCATTGACTTCCATGCTCTGCGGTCCTGCAAGTGAGAACCCTGCACACAGTGAGCAATCATCTGCCAAATTCTTGGTGATGTGGTGCACCTTAAAAGTGTTAGAGAGAATTCAGTTGTCAGTGGCCGCATTTCACCACTCAAACTCTGCTCGATTCAGTAAATACCTTCCACTTTCCTCAACAATGTAGGCTTGAAAAAAAAGATAACAAAGTCTTTTATTTAAGAGTCCTGTCCCTTGTACTACCACTGGCCCCCTCAGAGTGTTGCCAGGGTTTCCCACACAAAGGAAAAGTAGCAGTTTTCTCCTATTATTCCAATGAGTTTCTTCCCTTTTATGGAAAATTTCTAAAATCTTGTTAAGGAAAAAGAGTGCAGTCATGAAAGCTGAACTCCATACTGGAGTTCCCTTAGAAATCCTGCTCAGTAATTTCAAGCCTAAGCAAGGTAGTGAGATAGAGTACGGAAAATATAAATCCAGCATGGATTCCTGGATTCCTATTTTGGGGGTGGGAGGTGGGGGTGGGAATAATTAACTGGCTTACTGGAAATCAGTGTTCTTGTTTTTGACGTTGTGTGCAACTGAATAAGAATGTATGACGGAAAGCCTCCCCTCAGACCTTATGTTCTTGATACGGCAAAGCAATGTTGAAAAACTGGTTTGCTTTCAGATACTAATATTTGCTAATCATCTGAAGGCTATTTATGTATGCGTTGCTCTGGCCAACCTCAAAGTACAAGGCAGAATGAAAGCTGTTTAAGGTTCATCTACTGTAAGTATTCTTAATGCCCTAACATAAGGCAAATGAAGTTCAATGGTGGAAGAAGCTAATGGTCTCTTCTGGCTTTACAGACAATTTAGAAAAGTTTCAGAGGCATTACTATTAACAAAATAAAATTTCCCCCATAGTTGTATATTAATATCTGGTTATCTCATTCAGAGACTTTTGTTTCAGCATCTTCCCAAGACCTTGACACTGTTTGAAGCATAAAAGACCCACGATTCATGGGAAAAATAATCTGAAAAAAAAAAAAAAAATAGCTATTCTAACTCATTTTCAACTAAAGAAAGCTTCAAATAGTTGTTTCTGTATATGAGTGAATCCTTTTGTCATAATATACTACAGTTTAGCCAATGTGGGGCAGTATTAGATCTTGCCCCATCCTATCAGACTACGCCACAAAATTACTGTCTCCAGGTCCTTGTCACTATTGCCATGCCCTGCTTCCACTGGCAAGAAACCAACACTCGCAACTTGACTGGTAGCTTGAAATTAATATCGTAACAGCTGGTGCTATCATATCGCATTGTCTTTACATGTACTCATAGAGCAAGATTTAGAAAACAGTTATTTGCAATAGGAGAACATCATAATTTCCTTCCCAGCAGCCCCTAGTAACTGCTAAGTTCACACAGTCACAGTGACAATTTGCTGATGTAGATACCTGGAATGCAAGGACAGGGAAGACCTTACAGCACATGGCGTGCTGCTACTCCTTGTAGGAAAATCTAACCTGGGCTTCTTGGACTTCCTAGAGGTTTGGACCCAACAGCGACATACCTGAAACTGAAGCTCTGTTTTTATTTAGGCATGACTTACTTTTTTATTTTTAACTCTGTCTTTCTAAGCCCTTGGGCACTCTGGGCCACGCTGACTGGCATTGCATGCCTGTTACAACCTCCAAATTCAGAAGCGTAATGAGTGACGCAGACCAAAGCTTGACTGGGGGAAGGCAGTGGGATCAGATGAATATTCTTTTGCCACCCTCTACTGAAGAACACAGCGCTCCTGCACATCACATGACAGAGTTTTGGCCTCAGCTTTTTACAAACATATGTGAACTTTTCTGTAATAACACACAAAAAAAGAGATGGATTTATCCTGTTTAAGTTGCTCATAGCTTTAGGACGTTTTGCATATTTATCCCTCTAGTTTTTCTGTGACAGTCTAGCTGTGAAGTTAGAGGAAGAATGAAGGTTATACCAAGTTCCATTTTAACTCTCATTTGAGAGTTAACATGGTGATTATTGTTGTGTCATGTAGCAGCTGCAGAACTGCTACAACGTTTTCGGTCAGTTCTGTGCTGTCACCTGCAACCTGATGAATCCAAAATACCCAGGCATTGTCTTCCTGAAAGGCTTGTGCTGACCTGCATATTTTTTGAATTTGTTCCAAATTCCAGCAGTTTCTTCAAGGTTCATTCGAACGAATAAGCATTTGCATTTGAGGCTGTTTCCCACAACAAAAGGACACAGTCTCTGAATGCGGTCTTTGTTCTTTCTCTTTGACCCCAGTTATTTGTTGCACAGACAACACGTTGCTGTTGCAGTTCCTTGGCATCTGTAGTTGCAGTCACCACTAATCCAGTAATTTCTGGTGCACATTTTAGGGCCACATCAGCCATTTGCTGCGTTCTGACTTCCTCCATTTGCACACCACACACTAAACAAGGCTGCAAAACAACACTGAGACTACGTGGCTCTACACAGCTCCATTAATTTTCTTAATTGGATCAGTCAGAATTTCCTTTGTTTCATTTGTTCTCCATTTGAAGCCACATTTTTTTTTTACTAATAATACATATGAGCTACACAGATTCACCATGATCTTTGATAATTGCACTTAGTAAATAAACAGCCTCATGAAGGCTGGCTTTATACAAGATATCCTGTCTGGCTTCTCAAGTAGGACACAGCGAACATCAGCAGTCATTCAGTAAATTTTAAAAGTTCTCATCAAATATGTCACTATGCTACACTTCAGTCTTTTGACCTGATAGCTTCCTGTATGTGCTGAAGACTATATGCAAATTTCGATAAATATCAACTCTATTTATGGTACTCGGATGACATATCTGAGGAACAACAGCACAGAGAAAGAAGTAGAGGAAATCTTGCCAAGGGAGACAGAAATACTGGAGTACTGTGGGATCTTTCTGTTTCTCCACACAAGACTGGAAGCCTCGACATCCTGAAGTCAAAATGAGTTTTGCTGTAGATAATACCTGCAGATCTTGATTATTACGATGCTTTGCTTCCTTCAATGCTTTGCTAGAATAAGTCTCAACAGGAGCATGGCAATGTGAATTCTACCACAGAGGCCTTACCTGACAGTTTGCTGCACCAAATAATATTTGTCATATATGTTTAAATTGCTGGGGTCCAGCAAGCCACTTCACTCCCAGTGGAAACCTGCTAATAGGGTGGTAATGGAGACATGCTGAGGAGACAAGAGACACATTGACTGGGAGAGAACTGCCCATCCAGAGTAGAGGCGAAGGGCCAGGCTGGAACTGAGGACCTGGAGGATGTGTGCAGTTGGTGTCTGGATAAAGGGTGTAATGAGGTGGGAATGATAACTCAGGCCTTTAAATAGATGTACCAAGATATCTGCTATGCTCTGAAGATACAGAAAGATGTCCTTAATGTTGAACAAAGCCACAACATTCTCTGAGAGCAATTAGTACTTAAAGACCATTATCTACCCCTCTGCAGAAAACTGTCAGCCTTTATGTTCAGTATTTTTCTCAGATTTAGTGCATATATCCTGAAAAAAATAAAAAAGGTGGAGTCTGAGAATGAAGTAGAAAATACAGCAAAACTTTGCAATGAGTAGAGAAGCAGAAAGCAGAAAGAGCCAAGGAAGAGTGGGGATTTCAAAGCCATGATTTTTTTTTTTTCATAATGCACTTATGCTTTTCAGTTAATATGACAGAATTCATTAGAAGAATCCTCAGCTTTTAGGAGCTTTTAAATTAATGATCAACGTTATATTAAAAAAGAAAAAGAGCTGTATTCTCTTTTCTGCACTTCTCACTCCTTTGGCACATTTTCCTTAGAGCTTCTCACTCCAGTGGTTGAGAGGTTTATTGCCAGGGTCTTCTACCCTTATTTATTCAAGCATAAGCTTAAATCTATTGTCCAGAGAGAAGGAAAATCATGGAAGTGAAAAAAGCATTTCCAAAGAGCTACAAAGCCTCACTACTTAAAGCCCTTGTAAAAGAGAAAATAACTACCTGGCATGAAGATCGAAGAGTAAGCAGTAATGCTTAAAATCCCTACGTTCCTGCTTCAGCCTGTGTACAAATTGTCCCTCTAGGGGCCAGCAGAGTATCAAAAACCAGTTACCACAAACTAGACCATACTACCTCTGTAGACACAACTCTTATCCAAATTATTAACATAAAAAATTTCTTACAGCTGTCCAAAGGCTTCCTTTTGCATTGAAACTGGACTGCCCTGCAGTTAGGGCAGGAAGGTAAAAGGCATGCCATAGTGCTACCTTCATCACCAATCTACGTTCCTTATATGGGGTCATGGATGTTAGCAGTAGAGAGTGCTCACCAAAACAGACATATTGCCTTCACATTAGGAAGATCTGCTCACTTAAGCAGTGTGTTTGAGGCTAGTGCACACTTTGGAGAAAGAGCGTCCTTGCGGTGGGAGCCAGGAACCCGACTCTGCCATGCTCTGCCACAGGTGTGCCATTTCCAAACTTTGTGTCTTGGTCTAACCACCTGTGTGACAGACACCATAATGCTCACAGTGAAACACCTCCTGCCTCATGGAAGTGATGGGAACATTAATTACTGTAACCAATTACATGGCAAAGCCTTGGTAAAAAGTGCAATTGGCAAAAGAAAGAAGAAGTATACGCATGCCTTAGAATTTTTTTCCTGGTGAGTGCACTGATCTAATGCTTTCACTTTGAGTGGGTCTTACTCTAAGGCTCATTCCTGCAGCCCTCACACAGCTACATTCCCACAGAATTTTGCTTGAGGAAGGCCTCAAGATTCAGCTTTGTGTGTTTTGTCTTGGTGCCAGGAAATATAATTCTTTTAATTAACAGATGCATTTCTTTGATAAGTGTTTAAGTGGCTTTGCTGCAATTTCGTCTCTGCAGTTGTCATCCAGCACCTGGGAGGTAAGGAAAAAGGAAGCAAGCACTGAATTTTTCCACCATTTCTACAGAGGGATATTTCTGACACAGTGTACTTGTGTGGGTGGGCAGATGGATGGATACAGAGATGGAAAAGAGAGTTTCCTTTATGGGATTCCAATAATTGGTATGTGGTTTACATTCCATTCATCTGAAGAACTCTTATTTTAATCAGAAACAGGCTTGGGCTACTAAACTACCTCTAGTGTTCAAAACATGTCGCTGCTTCCAGCCAGTGACTTTTCTCACATGCATCTTTTCTTTGACACCCACAGGTCCCAAAGAGTAATGTGGTCATTTACCACCAAGAACTCAGCATCAGGTCCTATAATAGGAGTTGGTTCAGAGCCCTTTTCCAGGCAGAGGTTTTCTGATTGCTAGTTTCAGAAGCAGAAGCACTTTACAGTGTGGTATTTGAAATTGGCATTGGTTTCTCAAAGAGAAAATAGTTTTGGAGGTTTTTTTTCCTAGGTTTATCCAGCTCTGGGAAAGCCTTGTCTGGAGAGTGTCATGGAGGTCTGGCCACACAGCTCAGCCTCAGTAGCCAAACACTAATGCAGACAACTGAGGAGAAAAGCCCCATATTCGGCAGCTGGACTCGGTGCTGTGCATTAAGCATAAATGGATGTTCAGAACTAGTCAGACTAAACAAACAACAACACAAGACAAATTTCAGCTTTGGAGCTGGTGAAAATGTGGAGGACTTCAACACTGACTGCTGTGATCCAAAGGCGGGGAAAACATGTTATGAGTTTTGTAGAGTATTGCCATGCTGCTATTCAGAACTCTCTCTGGACCACTTGTGACAGGCCTAGTAAAGGCTAAAGATTTCTCTAAATTCTATCTTTCCCCATCAGCTATGTTGTTCTGCTGTCCAGGCTGACATACTCCTAACTTTTAATTTTGCATGTCCCAACACATTTATCTTTTCTGGGCCTATGTTGACTAACTGGTCTAGGTTGTAACTGCACACACTTTGGAGATTTCCATACCACCCATCCTTGACCACAGAAAGTACTTCATGTCACAGCACCCTCCAGTGCTCACCATTCAGGCAGGTCTGTCAATCAACAGAGCAGGAGATATTGCAGCAGTATACTAGCTAGTCTGAGAAAGGAAGAACAGTTTCACAGCTCAGGTCTGCTGTGACCAGGGTCCATCACAGACCTTTCGTATGTGCCATTTACCTGCCTTGTGCCTCAGGTTCCCTGTGGGAGAGAGGGTAACTATGGACAGATGCAGATCTGACATCAAAGGGAAGGCTAAGCCTGCCCACTCCTTCCCACTGGGAAGATGTGACGGGGAGGTCTGTGGCACTGGGCTGTGGACACAGACAAGAATTGCACAATGCCACCTGTTCTCTTCAACTCCGTGCATCCTATGAAGACAAAAAGCAAAGCTGGCTTTGGCAATCCATCGGTCTTTGGCCTACACTAGGCAAGTAAGAATTGCTAATGTCATGAAGGAAGTAAAAATATCAAATGCCTCTTCCTTCTCCCTTGTGATTCAACAGCATCTTGGCAACATGTATTTCTCCACTTACTCAGAATGTGATATCCTTTGGACCTAACTTAACATTGGCACCAGCAGGTGAGAAGTATCTGAAGTTGCATTCTGGTTTCAGCACAACCCTCCATATACAACCTGACAGCTTCATCTCTCATGCCACCATGAAGCAGGAATTCCTCTCCTTAGGAAAAGGTCTTTTAGCCCTGCACTCTGCTAGACCTCTAAGAGGTGTGGGCCCATTCTGTGCTTCCCATGGCACACAGGCAATGTTGCTGCATACCCATCACAGGATGCCTTAACCAAATAATGTTAATATGCTTTGCCCTAGCTGGGCTTTCACAGATCCCAGTCTCTCAGGCTCCAAGACTTCTGTTCAAGATTCACTTGGAGAGAGATTCTTCCATCTCGATTTAGCTCAGAGCAATCACGAAGTTAACCCTATAAATACACAGGTGAGAAGGTTGGGGTGCTGGCTACATTGCTAATTTGGAGTAAATCTATCAAGATCAGTGATATTCTGATTGCTGAATACTGCATCAAAAACAGAATTCGAAGTACTCAGTCCTGTTCTGACAAAATAATTTCCAGTTAGAAGAATAGTAACGTTTTGTAGGGCTTCCTGGTGCTGTCCTGTCATTTGGGTTTCATCCACAGTGGCTGGTTTGGTTCATCAGCACCCTGACTGCATTCTGGTTTATTATTATTATTATTATTATTATTATTATTATTATTATTCTGCCACAAAATAAACTGTCATTGATTTTGGACATTGAGATTCAGCACAGAGCTAGCATTTTGTACAATAATGCTTTGCTGAGGGACACTCATAGTTTTCCAGTGTAGAACCATTTACTTATGTGGGCACCAAACCAGCTAGATACAGAGAGTCTCTGGATTCATCTTTTTAGGGGTGGCTACAACAAGTTTGCGTCACATTTGGTTAAAGGAAAGTGAAATGCTGAAAAAACGATGACCAGCACAGTTGGTTCATTTAATTATTCCCCAGTGTTCCCCCTGGACTGATCAGACAGCACCTTCACGCACCAAAAGCCATAATCCAGCCTTTAATGTTAATTAAGGTGTGACTACTTAAACTTCTGTAGGTTTTTCCCCTTCTCTTCCCCTGGCTGGCCACAACTGTTCAAGCATCGCTGAAGTTTATTCTCTTTAAGTATTAAAAAATGCTTAGCTAAATAGGTTAGCTTATTTGCTTTTGCTGATAGTAGCAGTCCACCCACAGAGCTCTTTCAAATCTCTTCAGTGTTTTGGAAACTGGATAAGGGACTTATTCAGTGACGTGCAAGTTTTGCCTGAGCCAGGAATGAAGCGTGCATTTCATGAAATGAGAAATAACCTCAGACCACACACACACCCCGTAATTTCTGAACTCCGGCTCAGGCTCTCTTCCCTTGGCCCCCACGCACACATACACACACTCCTGCTAAAAACAAGATGGTGACTGACATCCCTAAATCCTTTAAGCATTCTTTTACAGTTAAGAGCAGAGGGAGGTTTTCGGAGCTTACGTGGCTCATTATTAGCAACAAGCTGATGAAAAAATGGATTACTACAGTACGTGCATACCCTGCCAAACAGAAATAGCTAAAAGCCTATACCATCTAAACACATCTTTCAAGAGGAGAAACTGCTGATGCAAATATATTAAAGCTATTTTTACTGCACATGGGAGATGAGGAAAAGCCCTCACCACAATTTTCCTAAAGAATAATGTTGGTTCTGTCACTGCTTGTTTAGTTAAGCTAAAATCACTGAGTGTTTCAAGTATTATTTTCCATTATAATCCACAGAAGTAAAACAGACAGATAAGTTTATTGCATACAAAAAGCCTACATCCTTTCCTTTCCCAAGTATATTTTGCATGGCTGGTGAGAACACACTACATATAGATTAGGCAAAGGGCAAACTTTTACACAGCTATTCCTCCATTTGCTTCTGTATCACCCCCAGAGCTTATTCCTCCACAGCCTTACAGATAGTGAGTGCCTTTAAACACTGAGACACTGGCCAAACCCCTAATCAGCTCCTTAAATATCTCCTTTGTTTTCCTTACGGTCTAAATGAAGTAGCTTCACTGTGTTCAATAGGGAAGGGGTTTTCCTGTGTTAGCACATCTGCTGAACTGCCCCTGCAGAGCTTAAAACGACCAAGCAAAGGTGCTTGCAGACTGACCTCTGCACCTCATTCACCGCTTTGTACCTCGCTGGTAACACCATGATACAACGGCTCTGTTGATATCTGCTCTGTCACCCTGGATACTCTCTGTCTGCTTATGCATACAAACACACATCTATAGTTGCATTACACGTACTGCTGTTACTTCCACCAATAGTTAAGCTTGCTTAACACTTTCCATTATAGGACCTTGCTTTCAGTTGTTTATAACTTTGGCAAACTCTAAGTGCTCAAGCTGAAATTTTCCATGCTGAGTGTCTGAGTCAGGCTGAATTTTTCTGGTATGTTTAAACTAAAATAGAACAGCTGTTCTGAATATGGGGTTAAAGGGGAGCACTCTGCCTTTCCCCCATGTTTTTCTTACAGCAGTTTTGCTGAGAATCTGTTTTGTCCCCATGCTCTGTCAGAGATAATGGGGGTGGGAAAAGGGATTTACCTTACAGTAAGGCATCAGACTGTCAGGGTCATGCCCGGTACCAGCCTTCTGAAAACCTCCCAAATTTTGGCCAAGTTTTCTAAAAAATGTTTCACCCACGCTCCACATAAGTCTCCTAGAGAGCAGCATCATTATTTTCTGAACACTTCACTGAAATGGAAGATGACCTTGACTTCATGCATCTCCTCCATGTCCATCACCAGATGTGTGACCATCCTTCCCACAAATGAATGGAGAATCCTCTCAATTACAACAGCACCTACAGGACAGTTTTGGACTTTTCATGCAATTTCTGGTCCCGGCCTCAAGGAGCTGCTGTGGCACCAAAGTGAGACATAACTCTCAGAGAGCTGAAAAATTCAGCCCATCCGACCATAAATAACAGTCGATGGTGCCCACACAGTACACTTGAGGAAGGCTGTTAGCTTGGAAACAAGATGGAGAGCTTAGGGTAAAAAAAAATAAATGGAAAAGCAGAGCAGACTCCAAGAAACAGATGCAACGTAGCCAGAGCATAATGATCCCTTGTGTCAAATACACAAACACTGTCCCCAGACTGTAGAACAGAAGGAAGAATTCACAAATGCCAGCATTCTCTTGTTTTCAGTTTCTGTGACATCTAGTAGCAACTACATCCTTTCTTCCCCTAACTGGCTGGTCCACAGAAGAGACCTACTGCTACCCCTGCTATTAGTCACTCCAATCGGTCAAGTAATGAAATTGCAATTCCAAATGTTGGTAATGATTCATGTGGGAATCAATCACTTTGATGTAATAGATCTTCTATTTTGTATTTTATCTAAAAGTTTTCATTAAAATAATTGTCAAAATGCACTAGAAATATTAAAATTATACAGGCACTGAAAAGTTAGAAAATGACAGCATTACAAATGTTCACGCAAACTGGTGTAAATGTATTGTGGTACATTCCTCAGCTGATTGCTCATTGACACTTTTTCCAAGGACACCACCCTTCTTCTCTGCAGAAGACAACTCTAGATTCTTTCATTTCTTTCCCTGTCAGACTTGCAGTTTTCCCCTATGACCATTCCAGCACAAATCCAAGAATGAAGTTCCATGTTGCACCCAAGATCAGCTGCAGCCTCTGTAGCTGTGAAGAGCCCACAGCTGCACAGGGGCTACCCTCACAAATTGTCCAAACCAAGCTACTGGGTAGCTATGATCTTCTCTAGTTAATTCGCAGTTCTTTGACTGAATGAAAACAAAAGGTAAAGCCAGATACATATCACAGACTTCATGTCTGTTACCCTGTAATCAGGCAAGGCTAAAAATGGAAGTTGCCTGCTACCAGGAAGAACAGACTCACCGTAGCTTCCCAGCAGTTATGAACACCCATTTCTTGCCTCTGTAGGAATGAAACAACAAAAGACAAACTTCTGATCATGCTTAAGCTATAGTAACTCAATTACAGAGGATTTTATTGCTCACTCTGAGTCTTCTATTAAGATGACTCTTGGGATTTCCATGGTGAGGAAAGTAAAATAAAAATAACTCATTCTATGTTTTAAAACTTCATTTAACTTTCTTAATACAATTTTTATCCCCAGACATACCCCATGGTAGAGGCTATGTCTTCACGTATGAGATGGAAAACTGCAACCACGCTGAACCTATCACACTCTATATACCTAATCATGCAAAGAAAACACCACAGCATTGTAAAAAGGCCTAAACCATCACTGTTTTGGGTATAAGGGTGCCAGAACAGTTTGACATTCTGGACATCAGGGTGTCCTGGTACAAACAAGTTCCATGTCTTTGAGTTTTTCAGTCACTAGGTAGGATATTCCTCCTTTTACTGGTATTCACAAGAGTGGATAAAGGAAAAAAAATTAAAAAAATAAAATTAAAAAAAAAAATTAAAAAAAAAAAATGAAAACCCCCAACTTTCAACAGCTTTCCTCATTAGTAGGGAGGATTTTAAACAATAGAAAGTTCAATTTTCCCCCTTAAGTGCCTTCCTACTGCTTCTATTTCTTTCAGTGAAATGGAATTTATGAAAAGAATCACTTAATGCATATCCAGAAATGTTTCAAGACAAATACCACAGTCTAGGCCAAGCACATTTTCCTGTTTAATTTCTTCTTCCTTATTCTTTGTAAGCTGCATAGATGAACAAGAGATGAATAACACTGAATTCAGGTATTTGCTATGGTGCAAGTTATGATTTTTCCATGCTTTTTTAGAGCCCATGGTTTCTGAGCTCGAAACAAAGTGCCATCAGATGGTGAACTACCCAATTACAAAAATTTGATAGAAAAATAAAAATCTAAACCACAAAATTATTCTACATTCCTAGGGTTCAAAGAACAGTATGTCAACTATGTAGGTAAAATACCTATTATTTGTTTCATCACAGGCCCAAACAACTGTAATTTGTCTCCATGTATGTTAGAAGTCAATTATATTGTATAGATTATCTACAATATAGTTTATACCATACATATATAGTACAGTATAATGTATAAGTATAGTGTATACTATCTAGAGCATATATAAAATGATAAAATATATAACTGTATATATATACACCAGTGTGTATGCATAATATATGATGTACCTCTAATGACCAGGGCATGGTAGCAATGCACAGTAATAATGTCCAAGGACATTAGACTCCGGTTTTGTTCAAATACTGCATAATGTGGTATGTCAGAAACAGAACAGAACCTTAAAATTTGATCAAAGAGAACATATTCCTCGATATTCCTTCCACATTTAAGACTCTTAGACTAGAGCAGCGTATTGCTATACACCAATATATGTAACCACCACTACAAATCAGGGAGGGGCAGAAAGAGAGGCAAGAGGAGCCTGGATGAGTCCAGCTATGCTAGTACAGTACCTGCACATAGAAAGACCGATCCAAATTCACATCTGAACCTACTGCAGATGTCATGAGACCAAAGCACAGATGAGAAGTTTTAAGAAAATTTCTCTTTCTCAGAGGTGCTTAAATTACGTTCCAAATTAGACCACACTATGACTTTGTTTTCTTTGTCACTGAATTATAAACCGGAACAACTAGAAACTGCTCAAACTTCCATCACAGCCTGAACCACGGAGAGGCCCGTGCTGCTGACGGTTGTGAGCGTTTACTTCTAACAGACATCTGGTATTTGTTTTTAAAGTAATTGTCATAGAATGATTTTCAGGGTGATACAGGAGATCATGTTTACATGAGCATTCATTTGATGGAAACAACTTAATATCAAACCATAGGGGAAGAAAATCCCTTTAGTATAAACAGTTCTGCTGAAGTAAAACACAGATTCATTCTGATCTGAGCTGGTATTCATTTAGCATCTCAGCTATCCCCACCGCTTTGCCATTGTCTTTAATGGGTGCAGTGATAGGGACTGTAGATGGTGTTACCAAATACGCAACCAGTGTTCAGCCATTGGAAAACGCTACAATAGACTGATGCAAATTCTAATGTAATTATGCTGCAGGTGTCTGTTTTCAGAAAACAATGCTTTAGAGCAGCAGGTCTGCTCATGCTGCAGTTTGTGTGAGTTTTGTGTGCCATTTCAGTTCAGTTATACTGCCTATAGACACACAGACACAAGGTCAGGTTCTGACCACCTGACTCCATCCTCTCAGCTCAAGCAAACTCAAAGCACAATTGCGAGTATTGTGCATACGTAACAAACCTACATTCATCTACTTCTTTCATTTTAGAGCACAATCTTCACTTGGTCTTTGAAAAAAGAAATTCAGCTTTTTGGATGCCAATTAATCAAAGGTTAGGATGCGAAGCAAGCAACTCTGAAACCCTCCAATCATCTTGTTTAGATATACCTTCCTCCTCCTTCAGAATTAGCTAGCAGAATCATATGAGATACAGATTCATTTAGCATCACAAGGACCCTACTATGATCCACACATGACCTACAGCAAAAGCAGCATGCCTTTTAAATGCTCCAAACCATTGTCTACGCCTCTCATCTGCACATCTAGATGTTCTGTTTAGAGAGCAGAAATTTAATTTCATGAGTTACCTTAAGCCAGACTTTTCAGTTGCCTTAATCAGGAAGGTAGATTTTGGCACAGTCTACTTAGATGGTCATTAGTCTTTTTCTGTAGGATGCACGGAGTCAACGTGTACTGATTTGTGGAACGTGCAAACACAAGAAAGCAGTTTTCATTAGAATACTACCTTATTCGTTGCATGGAAAGCATGCAATGAATAAAATATGCAGGGCACTGCAGAAACAGAAAAACATGTAACAGCAAACGCAATTAAATGTTTCCTTGGAAGAACAGAATCCTCTCCTCCTGCTGTTAAATGCCGAAGCAAGTAAAACCATCTTTTTCATACACAGCATTACCATCTTCACAGCATCCAGTGAGACTTTGATTATCCTAATATCAATTTCCCTTCCCTCCTATTAATGCTGCTTTCACTCACTGTGCTGAAGCCATGGCACTGTCATCATTCCCCCTTTCAGTGCTTGAAGTCATGACCTGTTAACCCTGAGCAAATACAATCTTTCAAACTGCCTTAATGTTCACAAAATGTTTGTATGCACAATCTGACTTTCTCAAACATATTAATTATCTGAAATTATTCATTCTCCCTCCCCAGATCAAATATGAAATCTGTGTACCACATGACTACACTCAAACATAGTTATAAGTATAGCTCCAGTTTGGAAATGACAGTCAAGATCTGAACTACACAGCAGGTAAGACCCAGGACAGACACAGTGTTTTCAGCTAGGTCTGGTGACGGCTTTGTGAACAGGTTGCTGACAGAGCTGCTTTTGTTAGCATAGGCAGGGTCATATTTCTTACTGTTTCACTGGCAATGTATTTTTTTTTTTTTCCACTCAAAGAATTTCCATTGAAAGCAAAGGGAACTATTGGTACCCCCTGCTACGCTGTGGACCCAGAGTCAGACCCATCGGAACCCCACTGAGAAAAAGAACAAGGAAACAGCGATAAGGTACAGAAAAACGTCGCAAGCCATTTCCAGCTGCAAGCCATGTCAAAAAAGACATCCTTCCCCTCCTGACTGATTTATATTACCAGTTGATAACTACCATGAAGCTAT
>NW_008582093.1:45591-61569 GCF_000691845.1 Merops nubicus
TCCCTACACTGGGAGCCTGTTTCAGCTTCCCTTGAGACACTGCAGCCCTGCAACCATGCAGGAATCTGCATGTGGAAGCTGCATCAACTCCACTCCACCATAATCCTAAACACAGTGTTTCCCAAAGCCTCCTTAATTTTTAAAGCCAAACAAAATGATGCTCACAGATTTCCAAGACAAATCCTATCTCTTTAATATTTGAAGGATATGTCTTCAAATATAGCTCAAACTCTTCCTTTTTTAGAATCAGATTCATTCTGGCTAGAAGAGATCTCCAAAATCATCCAGTCCAAATGTTAACCCAGCACTAAACCATGTCCCTCAGCACCACATCTACACACCTAAATACCTCCAGGGACAGCTGTTCCAATGCCTGACAACCCTTTCAGAGAAGAAATTTTCCCCAATATCCAATCTAAATCTCTCCTGCTGCAACTTGAGACCATTTCCTCTTGTCCTGTTGCTTGTTACTGGGGAGAACGAACTGGCCCCCACCTAGCTCCAGCATCCTGTCAGGGAGTTGTTGAGAGACAGAAGGTTGCCCTTGAGCCTTCTTTGCTCCAGGCTCAACAACTCCAGGTCCCTCAGCCATAATACTTGTGCTCTAGACTCTTCACCAGCTTCATTGCCCTTCTTTAGACCCGCTCCAGCACATAAATGTCCATCTTGTAGTGAAGGGCCCAAAACTGAACACAGTATTCAAGGTGTGACCTCACCTGTGCCAAGTACAGGGAGACAACCATTGCCCTAGTCCTGTCGGCCACACTATTTCTGATCTAAGCCAGGATGCGGTTGGCCTTCATGGCCACCTGGGTACACTGCTGGCTTCTATTTTGTTATACACTTTTTATTTTTTTTTTTTATGGCAGTAGCTAGATTAAGTTCCAGCTGGGCTTTGGTCCATCTAAACTTCTCCCTCCCTAGCCTCACAAGATGTTTGTAGTCCTGAATGACCTGTCCTTTTTTCCATAGGCCATAGACTTTTCTTCCTGAGTTCCAGCCAAAGGCCTCTCTTCAGCCAGGCCAGTATTCCTCCCTATCAGCTCATCTTACGGCACACCAAGACAGCTTGCTCCTGTGCCTGAAAGATTGTCCTCTTGAGGAATGTCCAGCCTTTCTAGACTCTCTACCTTTGACGACTGCCTCCCAAGGGACTCTGTCAACTAGTCTCCCAAAGAAGTCAGTCTGCCCTCAGTAAGGCCAAGCTGGCAGTTCTACTGACCCCCTCCTTATTTACGCAAGGCTGGAAAACTCTTTATCATGTCATGATCACTATGCCCAAGATGCTCTCCAACCTTCACATCACCCACAAGTCCTTCTCCGTTTGCAAACAGGTCTAGCAGGACACCTTCCCGAGCTGCCTCCCTCACCAGCTGTGTCAGGAAGTTATCTTCTACACCCTCCAGAAACCTCCTAGACTATTTCCTCTTTGCTGTATTGTATTTCCAGCAGAGATCTGGTAAGTTGAAGTCCCCCAGGAGAAGAAGTGGTAGTGACTGTGGCTTCTCCCAGCTGCTTACATAAAGTTTCATCTGCTTCTTGATCCTGGCTGGGTGCTCTGTAACAGAGTTCCACCAAGATACCCGTCCTGTTGGTGTTCCCCATGATTCTTATCCATAGACACTCAACCTATTATCACCATCATTATGGTCAACAAAGTACCCACCAAGCATACAGGGCCACTCCACCACCTCTCCCTCCTGGCCTGTCCCTTCCGAAGAGTTTGTGGCCATCTAATGCGGCACTCCAGTTCTGTGAGTCATACCAGTGATTAATTTGTTCAGGTTCTTCTTCTAAATCATACAGACACTTTTTTCATGACAAAAAATGTTCCATACACAGAGCCCTAGGGCACTAACCTGCAGTATTTACGGGCTAGGTGATACTCCCTAGTAAAATATGTTCAATTTATACAGGAAGTTGGAGAGTAACATAAATCTGACTTCAAGACATCTTCTTGTAGCTAGCTCAGTTCAACTGCAGATAAATGTATTTCCACAAATATATCATCAGTAGTTGGCATACAGGTGAATAAAACAAGTACTTCTTTGGAGATTTTGATTTATGCACATCATCACCTTATAGATGACAATTTCCTGATTACTTCACAATGGCTGCATATTTGAGAATAAGCCCTGCAGTTCAGCCTTCTACCTGTACAGTTCCACTGCTCTGAGGTTCTTTGAAAAGAGGTAAAATGAAAAATCTTACCTAATGATTAGATTTTGCCCTCCCCAGTATTTACTGATCCAGACCATGACTGACAAATTAATGGTGCTCAGGTGAAGCCTCTCTTGTACCCTGCTATCAGCTGAAAACAACAAGGTTATTTAGCCCTTTCTGGCCTTCAAACTGAGAAGTTACCAGCCCCTCCTTCAGGCCCAAGACAGGTCAGTTTTACCTATGCAACCTGTAACAGATATTTGTCTCCCATTCTTGATGACATCCAGTACCCACACTGCATAACCTATTAAGCAATATTTACCCTTACAGAGTTTCTCTGTTATCTTACATTAATTATCTTTGGTGTGGTTTAAGCCACTTAACTCTTTTAGCTTTCTCTATGCAGCAGTGTTTTTATGCATTTGATGCACCAAATGTTCTTTAGCTAAACAGAAGTTAGCCTCTCCAAGCAGAAGAATGCTATTCTGTAAAGAAAATAAATAATTAATTAAAGCCACCATTAAAAGACCTTCACTTATGCCCTATCTATTAACATCAAAAAGAAGAGGGCAGATACTCCCTGTCTGAAGTTGACTTCAATGAGCTGCACATAATTCAAATGTACCAATAACTAAAGGTTACGGCTTCATCTTTTATTTTCTTAGCTGAGACTTTTCATTAAAAGCTGCTCCAAATGACCTTGCTAATTTTGTTTGTATCTTAACTATCATTTGATAGAACAGAATAGTAACAGTATAGATTCATGGTGAGAAAAATGGCTAGGGAACACGTTTGTCTTACTTATGTTAGCTGCCTGTAAAGACCCAAGTTTTTTTACTACTTTATCATAATTAATAAATACTGAGTTCCTTGTTCCAGGTAGTTAAGTAAGATTTCCCAGTTAGGTTTTTAGATGGATTCCACTTACAATAAGCACATAATGGTTAACGTGAAGACAGAGCAAAGCTTACAACAGATTCCCATGACCTAAAGTAGAAGCTGCTCCAGATCGAATTTAAGCTTATTTTCCAGTGGGCAGTCATCCAGACCACAAAAACTACCACCATTCACAGACTGCTGCTGTGCAGCTTCAGTGTCCAAGGTCTTAAAATTTCATAACATTTACCCTTCATATAAAACAATTTATACACTACACTCAATGTAAAATGCTATACTAATACAATGCTACATCTGAGATTTCAAAGCTTACAAAAAACAAAGATTAGGGTTAAGATTTCCAGAGCAACATGAATCCCTGGACTCCTCTGGTTATGTATTATGACAAGCTACATCTTCACATGATCCCATGCCATTGACAAATGTGACAGACTATTCAACAAATGAGATATGACACTGCTTATCTTATAACCACTCCTCCAGTCCGTGAAGAACAGTTTTCATTTGGACATTTTATTACAGCCAGCATTTCAGGAGTAACATGATAACTTGTATGTAGAAATTCTTTACTCCATACATACTGTATTGTACATTCTCAACAACTGGCAAGGTGAACCCCTCCTTTCTGAAATACTGGCAGTATACTAAGCATTGGCATAAAAATGAGATCCAGCAAGTTCCACACCCCCTCTCTCTCCCCTCAGTATACCTTGGAAAGAATTTTTAAGACATATCAAAAGTCTATAAAAATAGGAAGGAATATTTTAAAAATCAATCCATCAAAGGCTGTTAGACACAAAGACATCCTCCCTGTTTCAAAAAGTCTCCGAGTCTCCAGTAGCTCATCAAATCTGTGGAATACCATTGCTAAATACTGTTAATACCACTAGATTCTGTTGAGATAACTGAGGCTGTCCAAATGTAAGGGCGAAAAAATTACTTAGTACCGCTACTGAGTCTAAGAATATAATCAGAATACCAGAAAGCAAAGTGCATTCAGGACATTTAAAAAGTTTAATTTAAAATTAATATATCATAGCTTACAATACGTAATACATATGCACTATTATGTGCATATATACTACACATTACATATATAATTACATATATATTCACATTTGTAAAATATAAGTCCCTATCAACCATAAATATGAATTCATCACTTTGCCTTCAGTTTCATGGATGTAAGATGTTCTGCTGCATACTGCTGAAATTGTGCATATTTTAATGTTCAACTAAAATAACCATAGTGCAACTCATGTAGAAAGCTTTCATTTTACTACATTACAAGATGTAGCAGTGGATGGTTCATGCGAATCATCTGGACTGTATTTCTTCCATAGAAAATTTTCATTTTTTTTCCAGAGAGAACTTTCACACACCTCTCTCTCATCTGTCGTGGAGGGATGAGCTGTTCTTTCACATAGCTTCTCTATGACTGTTATGTCTGTGAGCTTTCTGAGGCTATCCTCATTTTGCTCATTCAGCATGTCCCAGAAATCTTTTGGTCTCTCCTTTGATTTTTCTGCTTGCCCCACAGTGAATCTTCTTGGTGATTCTGTAAGCTCATTTCCATCATTTCTGAAGAGGTCATTGAGAATGGAGGTATCCCCAAGTAAGTCCACAAAAGACTTTTTCTTACAAGTCTCAGCTTTTCTCCCCCCGTTTTCTGACTGAGACAGGGATCTTTTTCTTGGCAGCTGTGTTCCTTCCAAGTCCTGCTGTCCTTCACAGCCTTCTACAGGCAGCACCTCAATTATTTCTGATTTACTGCTTAATAAGCCAGATGCCATAAAATCCTTGAATGCCTGACTGTTTCTCCTTTCGATACGTTGAGTAGCAACTGTGGGTGATTGTTTATATTTTGCATCAACACACGTATCTTGCAAGCAGGAGTCATTGTGAAGCTGCTCTGTTTCTTCATGGCTCTGTGTTTCTGTAGTCCTGCTCAGAAGTAGTTCTTTACCCGATGAAGATCGAGACTTAGATGTTGCAGAATTAACAGTGGATTTTCTTTTTCTAGAGCGTGTTGTACCCAATTCTCTTTCTTCACAGCCATGTGAAGCTTGCACTGGTACTTCGGCTGAGAAGAACGACTCCATCTCTGGGTGCTTGGAAATGTAGAATTCCTTCAACATCTTCTGCCTTGTTTCTGATGTAGCTTTTGTTATATGTTCTGCAAGTTCCTCCACTGATTGCATATTGAAGTGGGATGCCATTTCCTCAAATTGTCTCCTGTAATTAGCAAGAAGGAAAAATGCTTTGGCACCTTTAGCTTGAAACAAAAGCATCTTTCAGCCAATTAATTCAACCCACCTACTTCACATATCTGAGAATATAATCGCTAAAAGTAACCTCCTTGTTAGGAGCATTGCTTGTTTTCATTAGCAAAGAGAAGAAAGAATGGCCTTAGAAGAACTGATTTCTGAATCCCAAACTCCAGTGTGATTTCCCCAGTTTACAATACTTACCCTTCAGTGCAGATATTGTACCAAAGGACAGGATTTCAGAAGGTATTTAGCTACCAAAAGGTTGCAGATGGACAGAGAGTTGAAATTTTTTTTAATTTTTTTTCTTTGGGGGGGAAGGGTGTGGCAAGGTGGGGAAGAAAAAAAAACACATATTTGCTCAAACTCCTTTTAAAGGACTTGCTAAACAAGAGCTGGATAAACACATTCACAGGAGACAGGGACTGTCCCGTGCCACGCTCTAATTAAAGGAGATCATCCTAATTGAGTAAGCCATAGTCTAGGGCCAGGTTGGAGCTGGAAGGCTGGAGAGCCGGGCTTATGCTCGCTTTTCAGAGAAAGAACATGAAACCTGTTGCCTTTGCTGTCTGAGAGCTCCAATAGGCACCCAGATTTAACTGTTTGGCCTCAAACACCACTTGACTGGCTACCTCCAACCATACCCCTTGTATGTGGTGACTACAGACAGCTTCCCACTCTGCCTTACAACTACAGCACAAACTGAGGCATCTCATCATCCTCATTCACTGCGCAGCATATCCAGATGTAATACCAAGTTTAACCATGAGCCAGGTGCTAGCAGATGACCTGCTTAAGGTTTAAGAGTGAAGCTGCTTAAGCTTTTTGCTAGATGACGGCTTTAGGGTCTTGCAATAACATTCTTAGTCACTTCATTGCCTTTGAAACTTTTACCTCAACAAACTACTGATAACTATGATTATACATATTTCTAGCACAAAGGGTTCTCCTCTACCTGACTCTTAAATATCTAGAGTTTTCAGTAAGCAAGCCTGTCACTTCAACAGTAACAGTTTGGATAGCTGAGGCCAGCTGGCTAACATAACATACTCTGAGCACTCAATACCCTGAACACTGATTACTGAACAGGTATTACCTAGATACCAACTCATACAGTAATTTAATTGGCTCAAGGCCAAATTGAAAACATATACCAAATCCCAGTTCTGTAGGTTTGCCTAGTTAGTTTACAGCTTTCTACCTTCTATTTCCACCTGTCATCTGGCTATTGTTATTAAAGTTCTATCTGTATACAATGAGATTTAAGTATTTATACTAAGAAAAGCAACAGTTCCGGGAAAAAAGGAAAACAAGGAGACAGAAAAATTACTATTCTCCAAAAAAGAAGGGGGGAATAAAACATTAAAAGAAACACTAAAAAATATCAATGAGATGGGCAAAACCAGTAGGTAGTCAGAAACTCACAGTATAAAATTTCTTGTTTCTATCCAGTTTAAATACTGATTTGTAGTACTGCATGATACACATACCATGAACTTTTGTGGTGATGATATTTGCAGAGCTATGTAATATATGACACGTTAAACTGACATGTTAAAATCATTTGTGGATTCAATTCATTTTATCAATTGTCATACTCCACCTATGGTGTGAATGGAGCTTTCCCCTTAGTTCTGCTCTTGCCATGGAAAATAATCAATATTCCCCAAGTATGGTTGAAACAAAGGGAAAAGCAATTGCCCAGAGGGTTAATTTCAAAGTCAGAATTTTAGTTGCATCTCACCAAAAGAGTCTCACCTGCGGATTCCTTCGGGTGTCTTTCCAACCAAGAAAGTGGTTGAACCTACTCTGTGTACTTTTTTGTTTTTCTGGGTCACAGGATGCATAAGGTACAGGCGACGCTGATTACTGTTAGCCACCATTTCTTGCCCTCCCTTATTAACATTCTTGTCTGCTATGTCATCTTCTGGGGTTTCTTCATTTTTCTAGGAAAATGAGACATAGAAGTTGTTAAAACAGCTGTGTCTCTGACATAATTGTTTCTATTGTGCCCAATTCTGTCACTTTTAGCTAGCACTCAATGCTTTGAATGCCTGGAATGGGTTGCCCAGGGAGGTGGTTGAGGCCCCATCCCTGGGGGTCTTTAAGGCCAGGCTGGATGAGGCTCTGGGCAGCCTGATCTAGTGGGAGGTGTCCCTGCTCATGGCAGAGGGGTTGGAACTGGGTGACCCTTGTGGTCCCTTCCAGCCCTGACAGATTCTGATCTGTTTTAGCAGAGGACTTTAGAGCCCTAATGGCTCAATGGTTGGAGTTGATGATCTTGAAGGTCCCTTCCAATCTAAAGGATTCTATGACTCTATGATTCTAATACTGAGCTGGAGAGTTGCAGAGTAGACTCCCTACTCAGTCATAAACTTCTAGGGATACTGAAGGCAAGTCTTGGTTCTCTAAGAATTAAGGTAGGGTGTTTTTCCAAACAGGTTAAATGCACGGCTAAATGAAAGACCTCTGCATGTTATGTAATGCAAAAATAGGAGTTAAACAAACACTTAATCCTGTGTCACAGGAACCAAATTTCAGCTACAACCCCCAAATATTCCTACAAAATAGAAAATGCTCATGTCAATAGCTTACAGTCTTAATAGATACATAATAGTTTCCTGGATCACTTTATTGAGATTAATGGATTATTGGGATTCACAGTTTCCTGCTTGTTAATGTACGTTTCACAAATTTTGCACAGTGCATATTCATAACTCTTAGTTACTTTAGCGATCTAACACTCAAGAGTACAAATAATCACAACACTTTCCAAAGATACCAAAGTTCAGGTAAACAATTTTTTTCAGTATCACAATCTCTAACACACAGTTATTCAGAATTGTAAAGGTACTTTTGGAAGATGTATCACTATACTCATGTGTAAAGGAACAGAAAAAATTATTACACATTACACTTTCATTACAATACTTATAAGATTAAAACACTAATGGTCACATGAAGCTTCTTAAGATTGCAAATTTTACATGTAATAGTCATAAAAATCTAGATGTTTTAAAAAAATTCAAGAAGCTGTGTTGCAGATCAACTCATCAGGTGCTCAAAGTCAATGTCTTGCATAAAAATATAATCCTATTTATACCTTAGTAATTTTTCAGAAATTCTCACAAATTCATGACAAAATTTCCCTTTGCCAAAAGGCAAGGCATGGGAAATACAGAAATTAGAGAATATGTTTGAAGAGTAGGGAAAACCAGGAAAAAAAAAAAAAAGAAGAAAAGCCACTTTTTTTCCCCCAAAATAAGATCAAGGGAAAGAATAAATGCTTAGTGATATCTTCAGTTGCCCTACTAACACTGCTTTAGAGATGAAAACACAAGCTGTGTTCACACCTTGTGATCTGCAGTTCAAAATCTGGGTTGTATCTAGTGTTTCTTCCAAATGTGTTCCTATTTGATCCATCTCCACTTCCTTTATTTCCCTGGGCTGTTCACAAAGTTCTTGAGCTTTAGGATCTCACATCTGTTCTCAATCCATTACTTTGGCAAGTAAACTCAAACTAGCATACAAAGAGAGATGTTAATATTAAGGGACCTACAGACACAAATTTTCACTCTTTAAGGTAAATGTACAACTGCAAAGACCAAAATTTCACTGCATTATTAAAATTTATATTACACAAAATTAAAACCAAGGTCCCAATTAAGATAAAAACCCTGTTCTCCCAATAATTTATGATGATAATAACAAAATTAAGACTGAATTCACAGATTTTATCTACAGCATAAATATTCTAGTTATCTTGCCAGTTAAGGATACATTTAAGATGTTTACCAATTTTATTTTAAAACACGCATGGATAATGCAGAACTTTATCCGGAAAATGTATTTTAAAATAAGAAAATAAAGGCAGTTTTAAAATATATTTATTTTGATGGAATCTTTGCAAGAAAAAATATTCATCTCTCACTACAATAAGACCTAGTGTATGTGTCACTCTGTCAGGAAATCAGGATAATACAGTTTAATTCAAGCAAGCATAACATGTATAGAATAGAAGCCTAACCTGGTCAGTGCCTGTCTTAAAAGCATTTTAAACCCCCATAAATGTGCATCCACCTACTTCTTATTAAACAAGACCAAAGTATATGAGGCAGCAATACCTTGGTTTACACATCTGTTCAAACACAGAAGATGAAAAATCTCTTTGGGAAAAAAGCCAAATGTTGTAAACACACTGAAAGTTGTAAAAATGCTTGTCTTTGCAGAACAAGAATTAATGTAAAAAGTACCACTAATTGCAAACGAACTCATAAATGGCATATTTAGTTCTGGAAGTACAAAACTTTTAAGTACTTTTGCCCACACGGCTAAACTTGAAAACAAAACAGCAAAATAACCCCACATACACATGAAGAGCTCTTCTACCTAAATTATCTGCTCAAAGATTTTTCCTTGATGTAGAAAAAATTACCATAAGCAAGTTAACTCCAAGTGCTGCAGGAACTAATGCCAGTGGAAGTCCATGGTCACTATGAGTTACCCCTAAAAAACTTATCTCAGCTCTCTGGAGCAATGCCAGTTGGTTACATGGCACCCAGTTAGGCTGAAACACAACTGGCTCTGTTGAACTTGTGAACCTTTTTGAAAGTTTGCCAACTTAAATCCAGTTCTCAACTCCCAAAGCCAATAATTTATTTTTTAAAAACGATAAACATTTTGTCAGTAAAACCAAACCATTTATTTAAGTATTTCTTGAGATGCTTCCATGTTCGCTAAAGGTCAAATATGAAGTTTGTTACTCTGAGTGATATATGTATGAAGCTCTAAGAAGAGGTAAGCTTTACACATATAGATGAAAATATTCCCTGTATCCTTCTGCTAGTGCTAATATTTAAAAAAATAAAAACTTCAATGTTCCAGCACTGTCAACAATCCACAATATTTTGCTTTCCTCTGAACTTGACTTCATATGTTACTCTCCTTGATTCTTCATTCTGATGGCTGATTTCTTTCCAATTATCTTTTAATATTTCCCTTCTAATAAACCAATTGAAATCTATTTCACAATGAAAATTTCCTTTCAACAGCTTTCTATTTTCTGTTCATAAAACATTTTCTCTACCAAATTGTGTATGTGTGTCACTTATTTACTCCTACATGAAATCCCATGTTGACTTTACAGCACTGGTCTTGTTCACATCAACTATCATGTATGTCACATGCATCAGACACTCACACAAACCCACACTGAAATTAATACAATTTTATTCTGCTAGGAACCTCTAACTCTTGTTCTTACACTACTGATATTGGCACATTTAATCTATATTATTTTATGTCAGACCCTTTATGAATTCATGAATGTTACAACTTGAAGAATGGAATAATAAAAGAAACAAAAAATCCTTCAACACAAGAAGCATTCTGTGCATTTGGAAGTGCACATCATCACTGTTTAACTTAAAGTACTGTGCATTAACTGGTATAATTACCTAAGTAAAAGTGTTGCTGAACTTCTGAAAGAACATTTTAAAGATATACAATCTGACTACAGCAATTTTGAAACAGTACTGGAAAACTGGAAAGATGATACTGATAAGTCCATAAGCATATCTCAGGACTATAAAGAAACAGTGATTCAACAGAAAGAAAGGATAATTAAGAAGATATAGAGAAGTTGTGGGGGTTTTTTTTGTAACAAAACCAAAATCCAACTGTTTTGCCACAGAGCAAGTCTGGCTTTGCTTTATGGTTCAGCCACATAACTACTGAAAAACATGAACCAATTTAACACGAGGAGTAAAATAGTAAAAAAATCCTCACATGGCACAAATAGCAACACAAATTCTTTCTCTTGGGATTAAGATTCCACTCAGGACCTAAATAAGTAATAGTATGTATTCCTCTCACACTAAAATGTAAATATGCTTAAAAGTTTCAAATATGATTATGGGCAAGTTTTTCCAATAACAACTAAAATCACAGAGCAGAAACTGAAAAGCATTCTTGCCAGACATTATATCACTACATACATACATACTGTGTATTAAAACATATTTGCCACGTACTGCATAGCACATGGTCTCATTAGCTTTCTGAAATACATGTGACACAAAGTTAAAGAAATAACTACTAGCAGTACCTGCTATACATATTTTAAAAGAAGTTTTACAAAATGATTGACAGCAATCATGAAAGCAGTGGTAAAGTTTCACTACATGTGACCACATACTTACTGGTTGTCTGACAAATTAAGTGTGTCTACACTGAATAATCTGTAAAACCATTATATATTTTTGCATTCTTCACATTTTCTCCTTTCTCAAACAAGTACCTTGATGGGGACAAAAAGGTGCAGCAAAATAACTCCTATGACATAAAAAATTAAAAAAGTTAATTTAATTACTGAATGTAACAATATTGCTACTTTAATCAACTCTGTGCACTTCCACTTTGTCAAGAAAATCTTCACACAAAGTTCGGAAAAACACTCAGTTTCTTTTCAAAGGCATGTATGTAAGACAAAGGCCACAGATACAATTTGTTTAGTAGAAGGCAATATTTTTGTGATTAAAAAAAATCACAAGATGTTACATTACAGAAATAAGCCAGTAAATAGGAAGAAATAAAGTTAATGAATACAGTAAATTGTGAGGTGGTGTTGTGAACTTGGGAAAACAACATGCAGAAGCGCAGCCACTCCTTCCTGTCTTACACTTATTTCCTTATGCTATCCCTCCTTTCATTACTGCAATTTAAAGCGGTTCTCCATATATTATAACAGGAAAGAAGGGGGATTATCACATAGCTATGCAGAAAACAGTATTCGGGAAACTCACAGACTCTTACCAAACATGAAAAATACTCCAAAGAAAGTATTTATTTTCACCCTTTGTGTTCCATTTAGCCTGTGGTGTTTTTAACATACATTTATTTTATCTTCCCACCACAGATCTCTTGTTCCATTCCTTCTTTTGTTGTCTATGTCTCTTACTCTTAAAAGCATACTTCAAAGTCTGGATACCAATAATGAGTTTCCATTTCTTTGAGTTACATATAGGTTGTAATCATTAAGTCCAGTGAAAATGGCAGCATCTGAATATCTGAAGTCCCACACAGCTCACATTTCAGGGTAACACTCTTCAAGAACAACGAAGACATGCAGCTGAGCATTAAGCAAAAAGTTAAGTGCCACGATGCAGCAGTCAATTCTGCTTGGGGATTCCATCTTGAATCTGCAACAACTCTCGGATCTGTTTGCTCTAAGCAACAATCTGTCACCTGCTGCATAGTTACACAAGTTTTAAAAATAGTACACACCTATTAAAACCAATTTTCATCCATCTTTAACAGTGCAAAATTCAGTATCTGTTCTTTGTCCCTCCTCAACTCTTTAGGCCCTTCAAGCAAGCCAAAAGAACAATGATCATCTTTTCTTAAGTACAGTAAGTTGAAAACGTATGGGAGAATAAGAGGCTAGGAGTAAGATGAGTAAAGAAAAAAAAAAAAAAAAAGAGACTGATGCAGGGATATTTGATTTTTAAGTTGTCTCACATTTGTGGCAATTCCTCAAGTCACCAGATTCGGGAGGACAATGAACTTCCTTCAAAAGACAGAATCTGAAGTAGAAAAACGTTCGCATTCCTCAGCCATAGCTGTAGAGTGTATGAACATCTTCCTCTCTTCTACTGCCTGAGCACCTGAAGTATCACTGTGGTATCTTGCCAGACATTAGCTTACAGTCAGCAGTAACCCCTCTGGCATCCCTGCTCACAACCCAGCAGTGTTAACAGGCCCTTCTCTTCAGTATGTGTAAAACCACTGCTGCCAGGTATCCATGATACTTTCCATTGCAGTTTCACTGTTTGTTTTCATTTCTAAAACAAACAAGAAAGGCCTTCTCAAATCTCTAGCTGCCTTGCAGTCACCTAAACTACACAAAAGCACAAAACACAGTGCATCCAGTATTACTGTGCTGTTAAAACACAGCTTACAAGCAAATAACAAAACCTAATGCTATATTCTATTTTATATTTTCCCACTCCTCTCAAAACCTGAGAAACCACATGACTTTCCAGATAGATTGTGAGTTGCAGTCAGTTTTGGGTGACTGTTAGAATTTTGATCAGGTGCTACTTACAACATCCCAGTGAATTTATCCACCTAAACTACAATTCTAAATTATTTCAGCTAGCATTTTTTCACCTTTATAGTTTTCTTGGGGTTTTTTTTTTTGGTTCATTTTTTCCCCCTGTGAGCTTTTCCCATACCATGTATGAATTACTACGACCCTTCTATATGCTTTTCTTGGATATGTGGTATTTCTAGATACTGTTTTCATTTTACCTGTTTTCTCTATTTATCAGGACATATATAAATACCCTGAAATGTTTGCTACCCAACTCTTTGTGGTCTTGTCTCCTCCTCTCTTCTACAAACATGCACATCAAACAAGAATTTCTTCCTCAACTGTTCTGTTTGCCAAGAAAGCCCAAGTATAATGCCACATGAACTTGATGTAGTTTCTCTAAAAATAAGGTCCATGTAGTCAAGATAATAAAAAAGTTATCAAATAATGAGACTGCCTCTATTTTCAGCTGATTCTTAAACAAACCAGACTTGTTTTTCTACTTAAAAAGGACACACTACTGAACAAACCTATGTACTTCTGAGAGTTACGGTGAGTTATACAATCCACAGTTGAAATAAATCTGAATCTTATAATATTCTAGAATTATTTCTGATGCAGATATTAATTTTCCTCTGAATGTAACTTTCTTAACTGAAAATCAGACTCACTCTACTGTTCTAACAAAACAGGACTGCAGAATAAGATTTTGAGGTACTTATCTAGCTAATAATCAGCACCTCAATTGTCTTCAAAATGAAGCTAACCTACCTTAAGATTTTAGAATATTCTAAGACAATCACATTTATACTTAAACTTTATGAACTAAACAAACCTAGTCAGGATGTTGGCTATGACTACAAAGGTATTTAATATCTTACAGTATCACAGCAGACCAATACCTGTAATATCTTCATGCTACAGAAACTGCCAATGAAAGTAAAGAAATTTTATCAGAATAATATGTAGTTATATTCCCTTGATTGTTGTATCTGTCTTTTCTGCTTCTGGGAACTAAGACCACGGACATTCCATAAACTCTAACCTTTTGTTTGGTTGTGGAGAATTGATTACCAGGTCAATTGAGGATGGATTCTGTTCTGTCTATTTTACATTTATTGCTGAGTCTGTTTCTTCTCCAATCAGGTAACAAAGCAAGAATTTCTTACCGGGAGAAATTCTAATTTGTTGACCCTTTAACAAAAAATATTCCTTCTAAGCCACTACCACTTTCTTGTACCACAAACGTCATCATAAATCAACTGTTTGTTATTGCTACTGTTGAGAATGAGAGTAGATAACCACCCTGTCTCAGAATTCAAAGCTCAGGTAAACACTTATTCCAGTAGAAGCCTGTGGGCTTGCACTTACCTTCTTTTACTCTCTCACCCCTCCACCAAAACCAAAAGCTGTGTACATGCATGGTAACAAAGATGCAACTACATGCTTCGCAAAATACCACATATGAACTGATTGCATTTAAAATAAAAAAAAACTCAAACAAACCAACAAACTATCAGGAGCTATAGTGAAATGGTTAATTCCATTGTAAACTGAGACTGTAAACTTAATAAAGTAGCATTACAGGCCAATCACTTGGGAACATCATTTTAAAGCTGAATAGCATTTCCCATCCTAGAAGAGCAAGGGTAATGGAATGTTATCTCCCAAAACCATACTCTTTGTAAACAACTATCTAAACATGTTGAATCTGAAAGCTGTGAAGACACACTGCAATCTGAGTTACTGCAACTGATAGAAAGTCTTTGTTTAAATAATCTACAAAATGTCAATGTAACACAAATAAGATAAAGAGTAGTTCTTAATGACACAACTTTTGTATTTACAGTATTCTCAGCAGCACTTAAATCTGCATTGGAGATACAAAGGGCACGTTTTTTCCTAGGCTGACAGCATGCTTAGTTCTCTCATTTACACCACATTGCAATAACATAAAGAGGGTTTTACCATTAATCCAGGTTTTACTACAAAGCATCCCGTTATTTCTCTGTCAAACACTGGCAAGAGTGCCAAATGTCTGTCATCCAATTCAGAGGATTAAGCCCTCTTTTATAGTGCGATTCTTGTAGGAATTTATAAAAATACAGATATAGTTTCTTAGAGCTGGTCACAGTCTATATTTTGGCCTGAATTCATGCCACAGAGGTTGAATATGACAGCTGGCAGGAAGCTGAGGGGAGAATACATCCTCCCCCTTTTCAGTCACCACATTTCTGTTGCCATAGTGATTAATCCTCAATTGAATGGCTGTCTTTGTACATTTCTTTTCAGTAAAACTTTAAGTAAACTTCAGTTGAAAACATGCAGTTGCCGAAAAAAAGAGAGCCTCCACACACTCAACAGGTACAGTACCAGTTCTTGTGACTAATAACTTTTCCACACATTAAAAAGTGCAAATTACCTCAAACATGGGACATCATCAGTTTTTCAAATCATTCAGTATGTCCCAATTCCATTTTTGTCTTGTTAGTTGGTTTTGTTTTTTTTTGTTTTTTTTTTTTTTTTTTTTTTTTTTTTTTAACCCCCCGGGCCTTTCCC
>NW_008582093.1:61600-66246 GCF_000691845.1 Merops nubicus
TTTTTTTTTTTTAGTTCTGTAAAGCCTCCAGGCCTTCTCCAAAGTCTTCCTCATGCTCCAACCCCACCCCCCCAAGAAATACTACACAAATTAAGCTTTATAGAAACTAAAGAAAGCCTAAACCAGATTTCTGTGCTTGTGTAAAACATTTCACACAGGCTGTTTTTGCCAATTCACTCAGAAATTTACTAGGAAATCAATTATGGAATGCAGTAATTTAATTCAGAATAGACTAGGAACAATAGAAGAAGACACTTCATCTTGCCTCTGGGAGGCTTCTTTTCTTGTGGTAGCTAAGAAAAAGTTCCACAAATAACTGCAAGTTACACAAAAATCCAAGTAAGTAAAAAGCTCCTGCACTGAAAGTCAGCCAGGTTGCTTTCGAACCTGGGACCCACCAAGAAAAAAAACGAGATCAAAAATACAAAACCTCTAAAACTACTTAGTAGATGATTAAGAAGTTGTAAAGACTCATTTTTTCACAAAAGTTAATAATGTCATAATAATTTGGAGCAAAATATTGCATGAATGACTCAAGACTTTCTTCCCTGAAAGGAAATAACTGTAGGTCTCCTCTGGAAACTATAGTCTGGCCTTATAAAGCTACCATGTCCAGTCTACAGTTTCATTTCACATATTTTCTTTTAGAAACTTTTCTTTTCAGTATCTTTCTTACTGCAGTTACTCAAGATAGTTCTCCATTTTATTTTTCATCTCTTTTCTTAACAGATACTGATGAGGTGATACAATCTTCCACTTGTTTTCTGAAAAAAACATAAATTTTTAACCAAGTCTATTTGCGCACAAGTTTAAACAGAGGACCCAAATTCAAACTAAAATGCAGAACACAGATTACTCAATGTCACTAAATCAGGCTAAACCAAACAAAATAATGCAGGAAAAAAGAAGTTATTATTTCAGTAGATGAATTTTTAGTACAATCTTCCCTCATACTTCTATATAAAAGACCATAAAACCCTTCCTATGAATAATCTTCTGTGCAACAGCATATCAAGGGTATTTTGTGGCGTATGCATAAGGAAGCAACAGAGACCAGCTCTCGGCAACTTCTACTGGAGTGCTGTCTGCCCTGCTGAGCGACATGTCTTTTCTGCCCTCCGATGTTCAGCGTCCTGGAGCCTGGTGTGATCCACCCTGCACCACAGCACCACAGATCTTTCCAGGATTTCTGCCGTAACACTTAGAACCTGCTACGAAAGATCACAAATAGCTGGAGGCCTTACATTACAAAGCAAGGCACTTGGCTGCTTTCCGAGACACTTGGGTTCTGGGATGCACAATAAACGTTCAGAACTACAGAGAATGTTGAGATACATTATCAACCTTTAATGCAGTATAATCTGTATCTCCACAGTTTTTTCAGGAATGGATGTTTGCCACACTTTTCTGCATGGACCAAAAATCCCTGGGTTCATTTTGATTACTGAGGCTCTTAACATCTCTAATTATTGACACTTCAGTGCCATCCACATAAGCAGCACTATTAGAAACACCAGCTGTTTGAGGGAAGGCTATCATGCCTTTTCTTCTCAAAATCTACACTGACCTGACACTGCCAGTTGTGGTCAATGGTCATAATACAGACAATCTTCAGACGCAGGACAATACATAAAATCCAGGAACTGTTGCAAGTAATTTTAAATATTTTTATGGTATTTCTCTAGTATTATACATTTAAGGGATATCAACTATATAAATGTCATGTCTGCCTAAAAAAAAAAAAAAAGGTGTTAGTCTTTTAACTACCTCCCTGATTATACTTGCAAAATAAAGTATAAGCAGATCTCCACTGCTGTAGATGACTGTGAAAGGCCCCTGTGTAAGAGGACAACAGTGTCTCTCTTCACTGAAAATGCTACTCCAACTCACCTAACAGCTACAGAATCACCTTCTCCTTTTACACAATCCAATGGATTCTGTGATAAAGGGAATATATTCTCCAAAACATTAATTTCCTTTCTGCAGAATCATGCAATAAAAACACCTTTCGTATTTGTTGCTTCTACTATTGCCTTACACAAACTATCTTTTAATAGTTATCTTCCCTTAATGCAAGGCTGGACGGGATTTATTTTGACTAATGATATTCAACCAATATATCGTATTTTCTCTTGCTTGTAAGATTAATGCATACTTAGGCCATTACTTTTACTAGTTACAGATTTTATCTCACCTTTCACAGCCGGTAAGTTGTGAGAGAGCTCTCATGATGTCCTATTTTTATTTCTTGACACCAGACTTCATATTCCAGTTGCTGTTACCTAACTGTATTTTCTATGGTCATACAGATTTTATAGAAATACACACTAAACAAGCTTTCAGCACTATAAATGTGAACATTCTAGATAAATGAGCCAGTTTGCACAATTCCTTTTAAAACAAACAAAAGGAGAGAGTACCACTGAGTTCCCTACCACCTCTGGAGACAGAAGAGTCAAGGGCTCTGCAGCAGTGTTGCAGTCAAGTACCAGGATTGTTATGGAACCTGGAGCACAAAGCAAGCAAGAACAGAACAACAGCAGCAAGGCTCATTTCCCATAAAAAAGAACCATGATTTTGTTCCCTTAAGCCTTTAAAGGTACAGAACAATAAAAAGTTAAAATAATATGTTCTATTACTTCAGAGAAAAGGTAGCTAGGGTATATGAATACTAGCACAGGTAACATTAAGGATGGAATGACTATTGGATTAAAAAAACACTTGATGGAAACTACAGTTTTAAAGGCTATGAGATATTTATCTGTGAATTTCATTAGTGTGATCTATCCAGACTCAATGTGAACCTTCCGAAATCAAATTAAAGAAAGAAACCACCACCAAGACAAATACCTTTTCTTACCCCAAAGTTCAAACCTTACACTTATAATAAATTTAAATCCAAGCTTACTTATTCATTAATTATTAATGTTCCCAAACAAGTTCTACATACCTTCAAAGCTCTCTTTTGAGGAACAGAACCCCCTGCCCCCCATCCTTCCTACTCTGGCTCTCAAGGATCTCCTTCCCATGGAACCTCTCTCACTTTGAAGGAAGAGTCCTCAGAGGTTTTGCATTCTGCTCCAGTTTTAATCAGTCTCTGCAACTCAAGTGACTACATTAGTCTCCATGTTTCAGCAACAAAGGAAGGACTAATAAACCTAATTTATACTCCTTTTTAGCTACCGTGAGTAGAAAACCAGGAAGAAGATCTTTTTATATTGCTTTCCATCAACTTATTTTTGCTGTTACTCATATTCACTTAACTTCCCTAACTTTGAAAGCTTTGGCACTAAAGAGTTTCAACCGAGGATGTAAATGTTCACAGGAATTTATGAAACCAAAATGTGATTAGGTGGCTACTCAATAGCAATAAATCAACAAAATCTCAATGTTTGTAGAAGAGGTTGTCGCAATTACTTTTACTCATTGTTTGCTTGCTACTTATGGCTTATTACAACATTCTTTATGTCTGTCATTCTAGATTCAAATGTAAGCAGGGAGAAAAAATGTTTCACTCAGCCTTCAAGCAAGATTTGAAGGAAAAGCTGTATTTCCCAACTTACAGCTCATTCATTTCAACAGAATACTTTGTTAGCGTTTAAGTATTCTTGCATCCCTTTCCCAGATACTAGTAATTTCTTGAGAAATGCATTTAAACTTAACAATAAAGTAAAAAATGCATTGCTATAGACAAATTCTAGATGAAACGTACAAAGCAGGAAGACAAGAGTTGTCATAGGTCAACAGAACAGCACAAAAGAAATTTTACTTTTGTCCTAATGAGACCCATCTATGGAATGAAAGCAACAGATTCATTTTTGATCACTCCTACTTAGAAATAAGACAATTTGATTAAGTATGTTTAAAAAGGGACATAAATATTATCAGGAATAATATTTATTATCATAAATATTATTCAGGAAGCTTTCATGATGCTATCAAGTAAAACTCCAATATAAATACACTGCAAAAATAGCTTCTAATTAAAAATCTGATTGATATTCAGGGCAAACAACAGCAATACAACAATTTCTGAGAAACCTGTTAGACCAGTGATGCCTGAAAGTGACATCAGTGAGAAATCTCAGCAGACAAAAATCTGGTTTTCTTTCAATAACTATCAGTTTACAACTAACATTCCAATATTTAATACTATAATTTTAGTTACCAAAAATAATGATAGAACTGTAAACTGTCAAGCTGTATTTTTAATATTACACATATTGCTATTTTAATTTGTTGAAAGACTTTTTTACTGAAGTTCATTTGAAACTAGCACTCTCTTTATGGTAACACAATTAGTTGCTCTGACAGTGAGTGAGACTGGAACTTAAACTGAGGGCAAGTAAGTGAAAAATATACCAGCAAAAACTGATGGCCAGATGAGCAACAGCGATCACATTTTTCACAAGAACCCCTTCTAAAATAAAAATGAAAATTAAGAGAGGAAAATAGTAACATTCTAAGTAGATCATATTTCAAAGTTGTCTGTGAAGCTTCGGCAGCTCTTTTTTTAAGCAGAACAGAAAAAAAAATCAAAAAGCTCTGCTCTTAAGAATAGGCCATCTAGGGATTATTTCTTGATTAGTGCCTCCACCTCAGAGAAAGACCAGGCAGCGAGGGAAGAGGCAGCCCTCCCCACAATC